>NW_017196940.1:0-8292 GCF_001704415.2 Capra hircus
AAATGTAAAATCACCAGAGACCTTTTGTATACAAATGAATGTACAGAAAAAGAGTCTGGGGTGCGAACGCTACAATAATTTTGTGTTACCCATTGAACTCCATGTTTTTATCAAAAGTATAAAAGGCTTTATGAACAATAAAGGATGGGGCCAGTTTCTGGACCAGTTTCTCGAACTAGTCTCTCGCCTGGTTTCTTGAGACTCAGGCTCCCCCCGTGTCTTTTTCTCTCTTTCTTCTTCTCTCCCTTTCCTTCTCTCTGCTTTTTACTTTAACTTCAGGCTGAATCTCCACCAGGGGCGGCGGAGCTCGCCAGGTCTACTTACTTGCCTGGCTGTTAAGACCTGCACGAAAGGGAGCTTAAGGTGTGGCACCCTTAGATATTCAAGCAGGGGCTGGTGGCCCAACGTAGATGGTGAAAATTCCTTGTCTGGAATTTTATTGGCCTTCCACGTAAACCAAGCTATTCAGCCCTTTTTCTTCAGTTAATCTTCTTACTACACTATAATTTCTTAATCTAATCTTACATTAATAAATAAAAAAGACTTTCCACGACAACGCCGTCCATCCGTCGAATTCCCTGGATCCAGCGGGGCTGGACCCCGGCAGACTGAGATATCTGGGGGACTCTTGGAATGGTGGCACGACCTGGAGTTCCTCCGCCTTTCCTGTGGAGAGCGCCTCCTCATGAGATGCGACGGGAACACCGGGAATTCTTTCCCGAACATGCAGGGAAAGGATACCTGACCTCGAGGTATGAGGCGGAAACGGGGCTCCTCTGGATGTGGGCGGGATTCTCGTGCTTCCTCTCGAGTGGAGTCAGGTATGTCGGGAACTTCTTCAGTTGCAGCAAGGGTGTGAAGGACCCTTTGGAAGTTCCAGATGTTAGGTATGGTTAGCTTCGAGAACGCCTCAGAGGAAAAGGGCCTCATCTCGCCTGGAGGGGAGAACCTCCTGGATTTTCTCGAGTTGCGGCAGGTGCTCTTGACTTACTACGGGGACCTCAGGGACCCGCTCTGGTGGCCTCAGGAAAGGCCAGTCCCCATGCGAGTTGCTCTGGGGCCTCTCGGGATTCCTTTCCCGTCGATGCCGGGGCCTAAGACCTGTGTGGAGTCGGTGCCGAAACCTGAGGTTTCCTCTCCAGTGCTGACATGGATCTTGGGGTACTTCTGAGTCTCCCAGGGGAGTTAGTCGTCGTCTTGTGTGGGGGCATGAACGTGCGCTTTCCTCCCAGATGTAGCAGCAGTGCAACGCTTCCTTCGCGTGGATCAAGGGATCTGTGGCTTTCCCTCGAGGCTTTCCCACGAGGCTTTCCCACAGGGCTGTCCCACGTGCCATCGTGGTGTGAGTCGATCCTCGGCTAGAAATTCGAGCAGTGCAGGGAAATCAGGTTTCCCTGAAATGGACTGAGACATCTGGGGGACTCTGGGAATGGTGGCACGACCCTGGAGTTCCTCTCGCCTTTCCTGTGGAGAGCGCCTCCTCTTGGATGCGACAGGAACGCCGGGAATTCTTTCCCGACACGCAGGGAAAGGATCCCCCTCTCGAGCTAGGAGGCGGAAACGGGGCTCCTCTGGATGTGGGCGGGTCTCTGGTGCTTCTTCTCGAGTGGAGACGAGTATGTCGGGAACTTCTTGAGTTGCAGCAAGGGTGTGAAGGGTCCTTTGGAAGTTCCAAAGGTTAGGTGTGATTAGCCTCGAGACGCCTAAGCGGAAATAGGCCTCATCTCGCCTGAGGGGAGAACCTCCTGGATTTTCTCGAGTTTTGGCAGGTGCTTTCGACTTACGACGGGGTCCTCAGGGACCCGCTCTGGTGGCCTCAGGAAAGGCCAGTCCCCATGCGAGTTGCTCGGACTCCTCTCGGATTCTTCTCCCGTCGATGCCGGGGCATAAAACTTGTGTGGAGATGGTGCCGGAACCTGAGGATTCCTCTCCAGTGCTGACATGGATCTTGGGGTATTTCTGGAGTCTACCCAGGGGAGTCAGTCCTCGTCTCGAGTGGGGGCATGCACGTGCGCTTCCCTCCCGAGCTGTAGCAGCAGTGTCACGCTTCCCTTCGCCTGGATCAAGGGATCTGTGCCTTTCCCTTGTGGCTCTCCCACGAGGCTTTCCCAGGAGGCTTTCCCACAGGGCTGTCCCACGTGCCACCGTGGTGTGAGTCGATCCTCGCTTGAAAGTCGCGGCAATCGAGGGAAAACAGATTTCCCTGGAATGGACTTAGACATCTGCAGGACTCTGGAATGGTGGCAAGACCCAGGAGTTCCTCTCGCTTTTCCTGTTGAGAGCGCCTCCTCTGGAGATGCGACGGGAAGGCCGGGAATTCTTTCCCGACCACGCAGGGAAAGGATCCCCACCTCTCGAGCTATGCGGCGGAAACTGGGCTCCTCTGGATGTGGGCGGGACTCTCGTTCTTCCTCTCGACTGGAGATGGGTATGTCGAGGAACTTGTTGAGTTGCAGCAAGGGTGTGAAAGACCCTTTGGAAGTTCCAGAGGTTAGGTGAGATTAGCCTCGAGACGCCTCAGCGGAAATGGGCCTCATCTCGCTTGGAGGGGAGAACCTCCTGGATTTTCTCGAGTTGCAGGCAGGTGCTCTCGACTTACGACGGGCCCCTTAGGGACACGCTCTGGTGGCCTCAGGAAAGGACAGTCCCCATGCGAGTTGCTCTGGGGCCTCTTGGGATTCCTCTCCCGTCGATGCCGGGGCCTAAGACCTTGTGTGGAGTCGGTGCCAGAACCTGAGGATTCCTCTCCAGTGCTGATATGGATCTTGGGGTACTTCTGGAGTGTCCCCACAGGGAGTGAGTCCTCGTCTCGAGTGGGGGCATGCACGTGCGCTTTCCTCCCGAGCTCTCCAGCAGTGTCACGTTTCCCGTCGCGTGGATCAAGTGATCTTTGCCGTTCCCTTGAGGCTCTCCCACGAGGCTTTCCCAAGAGCCTTTCCCCAGGGATGTCCCACGTGCCACCGTGGTGTGAGTCAATCCTCGGCTTGAAAGTCGCGGTAATCGAGGGAAAACAGTTTTCCCTGGAATGGACTGAGACATCTGCGGGACTCTGGGAATGGTGGCAAGACCCGGGAGTTCCTCTCGCCTTTCCTGTGGAGAGCGCCTCTTTTTGAGATGCGACGGGAACGCCGGGAATTCTTTCCCGACCACGCAGTGAAAGGATTCCTCCTCTCGAGCTAGGAGGCGGAAACAGGGCTCCTCTGGATGTGGGCGGGAGTCTCGTGCTTCCTCTCGACTGGAGACGGGAATGTCGGGGAACTTCTTGAGTTGCAGCAAGGGTGTGAAGGACCCTTTGGAAGTTCCAGAGGTTAGGTGTGATTAGCCTCGAGACGCCTCAGCAGAAATGGGCGTCATCTCGCCTCGAGGGGACAACCTCCTGGATTGTTTCTAGTTGAGGCAGGTGCTCTCGTCTTACGACGGGGACCTCAGAGACCCGCTCTGGTGGCCTCAGGAAAGGCCAGTCCCCATGCGAGTTGCTCGGGGGCCTCTCGGGATTTCTCTGCCGTCCATGCCGGGGCTTAAGACCTTGTGTGGAGTCGGAGCCGGAACGTGAGGATTCCTCTCCAGTTCTGGCATGGATCTTGGGGTACCTACGGAGTCTCCCCAGGGGAGTCAGTCCTCGTCTCAAGTAGGGGCATGCACCTGCGCTTTCCTCCCGAACTGCAGCAGAAGTGTCACGCTTCCCCTCCCGTGGATCAAGGGATCAGTGGCTTTCCCTCGGGGCTTTCCCATGAGGCTTTCACACGAGGCTTTCCCACAGGGCTGTCCCACGTGCCACCGTGGAGTCAGCCGATCCTCGGCTTGAAAGTCGAGACAGTGCATGGAAAACAGTTTTCCCTGCAATAGACTGAGGCATCTGGGGGACACTGAGAATGGTGGCATGACACTGGAGTTCCTCTCGCCTTTCCTGTGGACAGCGCCTCCTCTTGAGATGGGACGGGAACGCCGGGAATTCTTTCCCGACCACGAAGGGAAAGAATCCGTCCAGTCGAGCTATGAGGCCGAAACGGGGCTCCTCCGGATGTGGGCGGGACTCTCGTGCTTCCTCTCGAGTGGAGACGGGTATGTCGGGGAACTTCTTGAGTTGCAGCAAGGGTGTGAAGGACCCTTTGGAAGTTCCAGAGTTTAGGTGTGATTAGCCTGGAGACGCCTCACCGGAAATGGGCCTCATCTCGCCTGGAGGGGAGAACCTCCTGGATTTTCTCGAGTTGCGGCAGGTGCTCTCGACTTACGATGGGGACCTCAGGGACCCGCATCGACATGGTGGAATCGCGAAGGCCCTGGCACTCGCATGGACGGGCCTTTCCTGAGGCCACCATGCAGCCGGGTCCCTGAGGTCCCCATCGTAAGTCGAGAGCACCTGCCGCAACTCGAGAAAATCCAGGAGGTTCTCCCCTCCAGGCGAGATGAGGCCCATTTCCGGTGAGGCGTCTCCAGGCTAATCACACCTAAACTCTGGAACTTCCAAAGGGTCCTTCACACCCTTGCTGCAACTCAAGAAGTTCCCCGACATACCCGTCTCCACTCGAGAGGAAGCACGAGAGTCCCGCCCACATCCGGAGGAGCCCCGTTTCGGCCTCATAGCTCGACTGGACGGATTCTTTCCCTTCGTGGTCGGGAAAGAATTCCCGGCGTTCCCGTCCCATCTCAAGAGGAGGCGCTGTCCACAGGAAAGGCGAGAGGAACTCCAGTGTCATGCCACCATTCTCAGTGTCCCCCAGATGCCTCAGTCTATTGCAGGGAAAACTGTTTTCCATGCACTGTCTCGACTTTCAAGCCGAGGATCGGCTGACTCCACGGTGGCACGTGGGACAGCCCTGTGGGAAAGCCTCGTGTGAAAGCCTCATGGGAAAGCCCCGAGGGAAAGCCACTGATCCCTTGATCCACGGGAGGGGAAGCGTGACACTTCTGCTGCAGTTCGGGAGGAAAGCGCAGGTGCATGCCCCTACTTGAGACGAGGACTGACTCCCCTGGGGAGACTCCGTAGGTACCCCAAGATCCATGCCAGAACTGGAGAGGAATCCTCACGTTCCGGCTCCGACTCCACACAAGGTCTTAAGCCCCGGCATGGACGGCAGAGAAATCCCGAGAGGCCCCGAGCAACTCGCATGGGGACTGGCCTTTCCTGAGGCCACCAGAGCGGGTCTCTGAGGTCCCCGTCGTAAGACGAGAGCACCTGCCTCAACTAGAAACAATCCAGGAGGTTGTCCCCTCGAGGCGAGATGACGCCCATTTCTGCTGAGGCGTCTCGAGGCTAATCACACCTAACCTCTGGAACTTCCAAAGGGTCCTTCACACCCTTGCTGCAACTCAAGAAGTTCCCCGACATTCCCGTCTCCAGTCGAGAGGAAGCACGAGACTCCCGCCCACATCCAGAGGAGCCCTGTTTCCGCCTCCTAGCTCGAGAGGAGGAATCCTTTCACTGCGTGGTCGGGAAAGAATTCCCGGCGTTCCCGTCGCATCTCAAAAAGAGGCGCTCTCCACAGGAAAGGCGAGAGGAACTCCCGGGTCTTGCCACCATTCCCAGAGTCCCGCAGATGTCTCAGTCCATTCCAGGGAAAACTGTTTTCCCTCGATTACCGCGACTTTCAAGCCGAGGATTGACTCACACCACGGTGGCACGTGGGACATCCCTGGGGAAAGGCTCTTGGGAAAGCCTCGTGGGAGAGCCTCAAGGGAACGGCAAAGATCACTTGATCCACGCGACGGGAAACGTGACACTGCTGGAGAGCTCGGGAGGAAAGCGCACGTGCATGCCCCCACTCGAGACGAGGACTCACTCCCTGTGGGGACACTCCAGAAGTACCCCAAGATCCATATCAGCACTGGAGAGGAATCCTCAGGTTCTGGCACCGACTCCACACAAGGTCTTAGGCCCCGGCATCGACGGGAGAGGAATCCCAAGAGGCCCCAGAGCAACTCGCATGGGGACTGTCCTTCCTGAGGCCACCAGAGCGTGTCCCTAAGGGCCCGTCGTAAGTCGAGAGCACCTGCTGCAACTCGAGAAAATCCAGGAGGTTCTCCCCTCCAAGCGAG
Source organism: Capra hircus (assembly GCF_001704415.2). Lineage (NCBI taxonomy): Eukaryota > Metazoa > Chordata > Mammalia > Artiodactyla > Bovidae > Capra > Capra hircus. The sequence goes on from NW_017196940.1 coordinate 6,037, forward strand.
ATGAGGCCCATTTCCGCTGAGGCGTCTCGAGGCTAATCTCACCTAACCTCTGGAACTTCCAAAGGGTCTTTCACACCCTTGCTGCAACTCAACAAGTTCCTCGACATACCCATCTCCAGTCGAGAGGAAGAACGAGAGTCCCGCCCACATCCAGAGGAGCCCAGTTTCCGCCGCATAGCTCGAGAGGTGGGATCCTTTCCCTGCGTGGTCGGGAAAGAATTCCCGGCCTTCCCGTCGCATCTCCAGAGGAGGCGCTCTCAACAGGAAAGCGAGAGGAACTCCTGGGTCTTGCCACCATTCCCAGAGTCCTGCAGATGTCTAAGTCCATTCCAGGGAAACTGTTTTCCCTCGATTGCCGCGACTTTCAAGCCGAGGATCGACTCACACCCACGGTGGCACGTGGACAGCCCTGTGGGAAAGCCTCCTGGGAAAGCCTCGTGGGAGAGCCACAAGGGAAAGGCACAGATCCCTTGATCCAGGCGAAGGGAAGCGTGACACTGCTGCTACAGCTCGGGAGGGATGCGCACGTGCATGCCCCCACTCGAGACGAGGACTGACTCCCCTGGGTAGACTCCAGAAATACCCCAAGATCCATGTCAGCACTGGAGAGGAATCCTCAGGTTCCGGCACCATCTCCACACAAGTTTTTATGCCCCGGCATCGACGGGAGAAGAATCCCGAGAGGAGTCCGAGCAACTCGCATGGGGACTGGCCTTTCCTGAGGCCACCAGAGCGGGTCCCTGAGGACCCCGTCGTAAGTCGAAAGCACCTGCCAAAACTCGAGAAAATCCAGGAGGTTCTCCCCTCTAGGCGAGATGAGGCCTATTTCCGCTTAGGCGTCTCGAGGCTAATCACACCTAACCTTTGGAACTTCCAAAGGACCCTTCACACCCTTGCTGCAACTCAAGAAGTTCCCCGACATACTCGTCTCCACTCGAGAAGAAGCACCAGAGACCCGCCCACATCCAGAGGAGCCCGTTTCCGCCTCCTAGCTCGAGAGGAGGGATCCTTTCCCTGCGTGGTCGGGAAAGAATTCCCGGCGTTCCTGTCGCATCCCAAGAGGAGGCGCTCTCCACAGGAAAGGCGAGAGGAACTCCAGGGTCGTGCCACCATTCCCAGAGTCCCCCAGATGTCTCAGTCCATTTCAGGGAAACCTGATTTCCCTGCACTGCCTCGAATTTCTAGCCGAGGATCGACTCACACCACGATGGCACGTGGGACAGCCCTGTGGGAAAGCCTCGTGGGAAAGCCTCGAGGGAAAGCCACAGATCCTTGATCCACGCGAAGGGAAGCGTTGCACTGCTGCTACATCTCGGGAGGAAAGCGCACGTTCATGCCCCCACACAAGACGACGACTAACTCCCCTGGGAGACTCCTAGAAGTACCCCAAGATCCATGTCAGCACTGGAGAGGAAACCTCAGGTTTCGGCACCGACTCCACACAGGGTCTTAGGCCCCGGCATCGACGGGAAAGGAATCCCGAGAGGCCCCAGAGCAACTCGCATGGGGACTGGCCTTTCCTGAGGCCACCAGAGCGGGTCCCTGAGGTCCCCGTAGTAAGTCAAGAGCACCTGCCGCAACTCGAGAAAATCCAGGAGGTTCTCCCCTCCAGGCGAGATGAGGCCCTTTTCCTCTGAGGCGTCTCGAAGCTAACCATACCTAACATCTGGAACTTCCAAAGGGTCCTTCACACCCTTGCTGCAACTGAAGAAGTTCCCCCGACATACCTGACTCCACTCGAGAGGAAGCACGAGAATCCCGCCCACATCCAGAGGAGCCCCGTTTCCGCCTCATACCTCGAGGTCAGGTATCCTTTCCCTGCATGTTCGGGAAAGAATTCCCGGTGTTCCCGTCGCATCTCATGAGGAGGCGCTCTCCACAGGAAAGGCGGAGGAACTCCAGGGTCGTGCCACCATTCCAAGAGTCCCCCAGATATCTCAGTCTGCCGGGGTCCAGCCCCGCTGGATCCAGGGAATTCGACGGATGGACGGCGTTGTCGTGGAAAGTCTTTTTTATTTATTAATGTAAGATTAGATTAAGAAATTATAGTGTAGTAAGAAGATTAACTGGAAGAAAAGGGCTGAAATAGCTTGGTTTACGTGGAAGGCCAATAAAATTCCAGACAAGGAATTTTCACCATCTACGTTGGGCCACCAGCCCCTGCTTGAATATCTAAGGGTGCCACACTTAAGCTCCCTTTCGTGCAGGTCTTAACAGCCAGGCAAGTAAGTTAGACCTGGCGAGCCTCCGCGCCCT
>NW_017196941.1:0-20078 GCF_001704415.2 Capra hircus
TGGTGTGCGTCGCTCCTCGGCGTGCCCGTCGCCCCCGTGGCCGGGCCCCCCGGCCCTCCTTCCCCCCCGTCGGGGTCCCCTGTCCCCTTGGCGGGTCTCTCCCGGGCCCTCGCGCTGGGGTTTGCCCGCGGCGGTGCGGGCCTCCGGCTCCCCGTGCGCCCCGCCCCCTGGCCTTCGCTGCCCGTCCCGCCGCTGGCCCCTCCGGTCTCTGGCCGGCGCCTTGGCTCCCGGCCCCTCCCCGCCGCTCGGGGTGGCCCTCTGTGCCTGCTGTCGGGCCCGGCCGCCCCGCGCCCCCGGCGGCGTTGGGGCGGGGGCCTGGGGGCCCCGGCGGCGCGGCCCGCGCGGGGCTCTCGGTGGCGGCGCTGGCGCGCGCGTCTGGTGTCCCGGCCTGCCTCGGCGGCGCCCCGGGGGCCCGTCGCGGCCCCGGGCCCTGTGGCCTGTGCCCCGGCGGGCCTCCCGCGCCCGGCCGGCTGGGCCCGGGGGCGTTGGTGGCCCCTTCCCCGGGCCCTTGGGGCGTTTCCTGGGCGGTGCGCTCCCTTGGCCCTGCTGCGGGCCCCTGCTTGCTCCCCCCGGGGTTGCTCCGCCCCCCCGCTGCGCGGGCGGGCCCCCCCCGCGCGCGCCTGCCCGCCCCGCCCCCGGGGCTCTTGGCGGTCCCGGGCTCCGCCGTGCCCGGCCCGCCCCTCGCTCCCCGGCCTCGTCCCGGGTCTCTGCTTGGCCCGCGGCCCGGGCGGCCCCTCCCTCTCCGCCCCCCCCCCTCTTGCCGTCCCTGGTGGCGCGCCGCCTCCCGTTCTCCCCGTCCTCCGGCTGCTGGGTCCCCGCCCCTCGGCCCGCCGTCTGCCGCGTGCCCGTGTGCCTCTCCCCCCCTGGCTTCGTCCGGCTCCTCCGCCCTCCCGCGTCCGTTTGCCCTCGGTCCCTGTGGTCGGCTCCCCTCTCCGGGGCTTTGCGGTGCCTGGGCCCGGGCTCTCGCCCCTGTGTTGCCCCCCCTCCCCCGCGCCCGGCTGGGCCCCTCGCCCGGCCCGGGGTTCCGCGGCGTCCGGTGTGGCCCCCTTCGGCGGGCGTGGCCTCGTTCGTTCCTCTTGCTCCTTTGGCCCCCCCCTGGCTTCTCCGTTCTCTTTTCTGGGCCGCCCGTGTTGTTTCCGGGGGCGTGCTGCGGGGGGCGGGGGCCGGGGTTGCGGGGTGGTGGGCGCGGGTGCTGTGCTGGGCTGCGGCCCTTTCTCCTCCCCTCTTCCTGTGGGCCTGGGCGTCGGGGCGCTCTGTGGCCTTGCTGCCTTCCGTGGCTTCCTCTGCCCCGGGGCCTCGTGGCTTCTGCCTTTTGTCCGGCGTTCCGGGGTTTGGGCTTCGCTTTGGTGGCCTTGGCCTTTGCCTTGGCCTGGGCCTTGGCCCTTGCCCTTGCCTTGCCTTGGCTGCTTGGCCTTGCTGCCTTGCCTGCCTTGCCCTTGCCCTTGCCCTTGCCGCTTTGCCCTTGCCCTTGCCTTGCCCTTGCCCTGGCCCTTGGCCTTGCCCTTGCCCTTGCCCTTGCCCTTTGCCCCTTGCCTCTTCGCCCTTGCCCTTGCCCTTGCCCTTGCCTTGCCCTTCCCCTTCCCTTCCCCTTGCCCTTGCCTTCTTGCCCTTGCCCTTGCCTTGCCCTTGCCCTTGCCCTTGCCTTGCCCTTGCCTTGCCTTGCCTTCCTTGCTCTTGCCCTTGCCCTTGCCCTTCCCTTGCCTTGCCCTTGCCGCTTGCCCTTGCCCTTTGCCCTTGCCCTTGCGCCCTTGCCTTGCTTCTTGCCCTTGCCTTCCCTTGCCCTTGCCCTTGCCCTTCCCTTGCCCCTTGCCCTTGCCCGCCTTGCCGCCTTGCCCTTGCCCCTGCCCTTCCCCCCTTGCCCCCCCCCCCCCCCCCCCTTGCCCGCCCTTGCCCGCCCGCCCCCCCCCCGGGCGCCTCGCGCTTTGCTCCGCGCCCCGGCGGTCGCCGCCCCGGGCCCTGTCTCTCCCCTTCCCTTTGTGCTCCTTGCCCGCCCTTCCTCGCTGCTCGCGGGCGTGCCCCCTGCCGCCGCCCGCCGTGGGCGTGTGTTTGCCCCGCCTGGTGTGCCTTCCTGGCCTCCGCTCCCCCCGGGGCCTTTCCTCTCGCCGTCGGCCCCCTGTCCCCTTGGGGCGGGTGTCCTGCCTCTTTTCTCCTCCCTGCCCCGGGTGGCGCCCCGCTCGCTCTGTCCGCGGTCCCCCCCCGCCCTTGCCTGGCTTTTCCCGCTCTTGCTCGGCTGCCCCCTTTCCGGGCCCCCTTTCCTGCCCCGGTGCTCTGTGGCCCCTGGTTGGGTCTGCCGGTTCCCCCCCGGGTGCGCTCCTGTCCCCGCCCCGCCTTTTCCTGCCCGCCCTCGGCTCCCTCGCGCTCTCCTCCGCGCCCCGGGGCTCGCGGCGCTGTCTGGCGGCGTCTTTGCCTTTCCCTGTGCGTGTGGGGCTCCTCCCTCCGGCCCCCCGGCTCCGGGCTCCCTGCCTCTCCGCCCGGCCTGGCCCGCCGCGCTCTTCTTGGCGGTTGGGCCCGGGCGTTCGGCCGCCTGTGGGGCCCGCCCGCCTTCTTCGGGGCCGCCGCGGCCCCCCCGGGGGTGTGTTTGCCCGCCTCTCTTTGGCCGGCCCCGGTTTGCTTCTCCCCCTCCCGCCCTCCCGCTCTGCTCCGCGGCCTGCCGTTCCCGCGCCCGGGCCCTGTCTCTTCCCTTCCCTTTGCGCTCCTTGCCCCGCCCTTCCTCGCCGCTCGTGGGCGTGCCCCTGCCGCCGCCCGCCGCGGGCGTGTGCTTGCCCTCCCTGGCTGCCTCCCTGGGCTCCGCTCCTCCCGGGGCCTTTCTCTCCTGGTCGGCCCTCTGTCCCCTTTGGGCGCGGGTGGTGCCCTCTTCCCTCCCCCCTGCCCCGGGTGGCGGTGGCGCCCCCTCGTTCTCTCCGCGGTCCCCCCCCCGCCCCCTTGGCTGGCTTTTTCCGCTCTTGCTCTGCTGCCCCCCTCCCGGCCCCCCTCGCGCCCCCCGGTGCCCTGTGGCCCCTCGGTCGGGTCTGCCGGTTCCCCCCCCGGGTGTGCTCCCGTCCCCGCCCCGCCTTTTCCTGCCCGCCCTCGGCTCCCTCGCGCTCTCCTCCCGCGGCCGGGGCCCGCCCCGCCGTGTGTGTGGCGGTGGCTCTGCCTTTCCCGGTCCCCCTCTCCGGGCTCCCTGCCCCTCCGCCCGGCCCTGCTGCTGCTGCTGCTGCTCCGTTGCTTCCGTCGTGTCCGCCTCTGTGCGCCCCCCTCGCCGGCCGCCCCCCGGCTCCCCGTCCCTGGGCTTCTCCCGGCCCGCCCCTGGCGTGGGTTGCCCTTTCCTTCTCCCCTGCCTGCCCGTGCCCCGTGCCCGTGCCGTCGCTCCGTCGTGTCCGCCCTCTCGCGCCCCCCTGGCCTGCCGCCTCCCCGGCTTCTCCGTCCCTCGGCTTTTCTGCCCGGCCCTGCCCGCCGCGCTTTTCCCGGCGGCTGGGCCGGGCGTTCGCCGGCTGTGGGGCCCGCGCGCCTCCTTCGGGGCCGCCTCGGCGGCCCCTTGTTTTGTGTTGCCCCCCTCTCTTTGGCCGGCCCCGGTTCGCTTCTCCCCCGGGCGCCCTCCCGCTCTGCTCCGCGGCCCGCCGTTGCCGCGGCCGGTCGGTGTCTTTTCCCTTCCCTTTGCGCTCCTTGCCCCGCCCTTCCTTGCTGCTCGCTGCTTCCGCCCGGGCCTTTGCGCCTGTTGTTTTCTTTCCTCGGTTCCCCGCTTCCTTCCGTTCCTCCTCTCGCTCTCCTCGCCCTTCTGTGCCCTCCGTGCCCCTCTGCTCTGTCCTGGTCCCCTGCTGTCCGTTCTCCTTCCCGTTCTCCTCTTCCCGCCTTTCCCGTCGCCGCCGTGCCCCGCTTCCCTTGTCCCTTTCTCTTTCCTCCGGTTTTCCCCCTGTCCTCTCTGGTTTCCCCCTGCTGCCTTTGCCGCCCTCCTGCTCCTTCCCGCTCTCTGGCCTCTCCTTTTTTTCCGCTTCCCGCTCCTTTGTTTGTTTGTTTGTTTGTCTTCTGGTCCGCTGGTCCCCGCTGGCCTTTCGTCTCCTCTCTCGGTTCCGCGCCCCCCGTTTTCTTCGCCTGCCCTTTTTGCTCCCCGCCTCTGCGTTTCTTTCCCTTTCCTTGCTTTCTCCTTGTTTTCCTCCTCTGTTTTTTTCCTTCGGTCCCGTCCCTCCGCCTTCTTTCCGCTTTTGGTCCCTGTCGGCTGGCCTCCGCTTTCCCCCCTCTTGCCCGTTCCCTTCCCCCTTCCGCTTCTTCTCGTGGGCCCCCGCTCTCCCTTTCCTCCCGCGGGCCCCTCCCCGCTTTTTCTTCGTTGCTCTGCCCCTGCCCTCCGCGTCCCTTTGCGCCCTGCGTTGGCCTCTCCTTTCGGCCTGCCCCTCTGCCTCCCTCCCGCCCCGGTGCCTTTCTGCTTCCGGGCTGGCCCTGCTCTGCCTTGCCCTTCCGCGCCCCTGGGTTCCCCTGCTTTTTTTTTTCTTCCCCCCTGCCCCGCCCGTTCTTTCCGCCTCTGCCCTTGCCCCCCTCTCGTCCTTCGGTCCGTTTTCCTTCCCCTCCCCCGCCCGGCCCTGCCCCCGCCTCTTCCCGCTGCTGCCCCCTTGCCCTCCTCTCCCCCCCTCGTCCCGTCCTGCTCCCCTTCTCCCCGTTCCCCTGCCCTGTGCCCTTCCCCCTGTTCCCGCGGGCTTTCCCCCTGCCGCGCCCCCCGCGCTCCCCCTGCCCCCTCCCCTGGCTCCTTGCCCCGCCCGCGCGTTCCCGCCCCCCGCCCTCTCTTTCTGCTTTCTTGCCTCTGCCCCGCCTTTGCCTGTGTGGCTCCCCTCCCCTGGGCCCCTTCTGCCCGCGCTGGGCCTCCCCGCCCCCCTGCCCTGTCTCTTGCGCCCCCTGTCTGCCGGTCCGGCCGCCCCCGTTCGCCCTGGCCCTGGCCCCCCGCCTGGTTCTCCCTCGGCCCGGCCTCTGTCCCGGCTGTCTCTTGTCCCCCTGCTTCTTTCCCTTCTCTGCCGCGTCCCTCCTGCGCCCCCTGGGCTGGCGGCCGCCCCCGCTGGCCTCCCGCTTGCTGGGCGCCCTCTCCCGCCTCTCCGCTCTGCCGCTGCCCCCCCCTTCTGGCCGCCCGTGCCGCCGCCTCCCGCGTCTCCTGCTGCCCGTGCCCGCGGCGCGTGCCCCCGTTCGCTTCCCGCTCCGCCTTCCGCCCCTCCCCTCCTTGCCTCCCGTCTCCTCCCTTCCTGGCCCCTCGCTGGGCCCCCTTGGCCCCCGCCGCCGCCTCTTTTGGGGGGCTTGGCCCTCCCTGCCGGTGCTGGCTGCCTCCCTGCCCTTCCCCCTCTTTCTGCCTTGGCCGCCCCGTGCTGCCCCCCTCGCCCGCCTCTTCCCCGCCGCGCCGTTGCTTTGCCCCCCCGCTCCCTCCCGTCCCGGCTCTGGTTTTTCCCTCTGTCCTGGCTGGCTCTGCCGCTGTCCTCTCCCGCCCGTGCCCGCTGCCCCTTGGCTGCTTTTGCCCTGTGGTGTTGGCGCCGCTGCTTGTCGGTCGCTTCGCCTCCCCGGCGCCCCCCCCTCCCTCCTCCCGGCCCTCCGGTCTGCCTCTCCCTTGGCCGGCCTCTCCTGCCCTGCCCCTCCCCTCCTTTGGCCCCTTGCTGTGCCGCGCTGCCTCCCTTGGCCGTTGCTTTGCTTTGCCTGTGCGTGTGGGCGCCCTCCCTGGGCCCCGGGCCTCCGGGGTCCTTGCCCCTGCCTCCCGCCCTCCCCGCCCGCGCCTTCCCGCTGTGTGCCCTTCCGGCCGCCGGCGCCTGGGCCCCTCTCTTCCTTCGCGGCCGGCCCGTCCTCCCCCGCGCGTGTGTTTTCCGGCCTCTCTTTGCCGCCCGTGTTTTGCTTCTCCGCCCTCCGCGCTGCCGGCTTGCTCTGCGGGCCTCCCTTGCCGCGTCCGGGCTGTGTGTCTCCCTGCCCTTTCCCCGCCTTGCCGCCCCCTTCCTCGGTTGGCGCCGTGCTTCCCCTGCGCCCGCCGCCTCGGGCGTGTGTCTGCGCGGGCTGCGTGCCCTGCTCGGGTCCCCTCGTCGCGGGCCCCTTGCCCCTCCCCTGGGCCCCCGGCGCGTCGCTCTGGCCCGGCCCTTCGGTTGCGCTCTCCCCCCGCCGGGCCCCCCGCTCGCTCTGTCCGCCGGCGGCCCCCGCCCTGGGCTGGCTTTTCCCGCCGTTGCTCCGTCCCCCCCCGTTCGGGCTCCCCGGGCCCGCCCTGCGCCTTTTGGCCTCTCGGCCCCGTCTCCCGCTGTGTGCCCCGGCTCTTTTCCCCCCCGGCTCCCGCCTGTTCCCGCCCGCCCTCCGCTCCCTCGCTCTCTCCTGCCGCGGCCCTGCCCTCTTGTTGCTGCCCCCGCCCCGCTGCTGGGCTTCTTGGCTTCTGGCGGCGCCGCCTTCCCTCCCGGGCCCCCGCCGCGGCTTGCTTGCTCCGCGCTTTTGTGCCCTCGCGTTTTCTTCCCGGCTCCCGGCGCTCGCGCCCGCTTCTGCCCGCGCCCTCCCCCGGGGCCGCCCGCGTCCCCCCTTGCTCGTGTTCGTCCTGGCGTTCTCTCCTCTCCCCTCCGTTCTGCCCCGCCCCCCCGCCTGTCTGGCGGTTGTCCCGCCTCCCTCGCCCTCCTCCCCTCCTTTGCCCTTTTCCGCTCCCGGCTTCGCCCGCCGGTTTTTTCCCGCGCCCGTCCTCCCGCCGGCTGCCTGCTTGTTCTCTCCTCCTCCGGCCTGTCGCGGGCCCCCCGTTTGTCCTTTCTTCCTCCTTGCGCCTTCTCGCCCCCTCTCTCCTTGGGGCCCCTTGCCCTTCTTCGCCCCTGCCTTGGCCCTGCCTCTCTCCGCCCCCTGCTTGCCCCGCCGTTTGGCGCTTCCTTTGCCTTTCCCTGGGCGGGCGGGCGCCCTCCCTGCGCCCCGGGCCTCCGGGGCCCTGGCCCCTGCCCCGCCTCTCCCCGCCCGTGCTTTTCCGCCCTGTGTGCCTCTCCGCCCCCCGGCGGCTGCGCCCCTCTCTTCCTTGGCGGCCGGCCCGGCCGCCCCCGCGTGTGTTTTCCGGCCTGTCTCTTGCCGCCCGTGTTTGGCTTGTTCGCCCGCCGCCCTGCCGGCCTGTTCCCCCGCCTCCCTGCCCGCCTCCGGGCCTTGTGTCTCCCTGCCGTTTCCTGGCCTTGCCCCCCCTTCCTCGGTGCGCGCCGTCCTGCCCCTGGGGCCGCCGGCTGCGGGCGTGTGTCTGCGGGGGCCCGGTGTCCTGCTGGGGTCCCCTGGTCGCGGGCCCCTTGCCCCTCCCCTGGCCCCCCGGCCCGGCGTTGCCGGCCCCCCCCTTGCTTCTGCCCTCCCCCCTGGGGCGCCCCGCTCGCTCTGTCCGCGGGCCGCCCCCCGCCCCCGGCTGGCTTTTCCCGCCGTTGCTCGGCTGTCCTGCGTTCGGGCTCCCCGGCCGGCCCCTGCGCCTTTTCGCCCCTCCGCCTGGTCTCCCGGTGGGCTCCCCGGCTGCTTTCCCCGCCGGCTCCCCGCCCGTTCCCGCCCGCCCTGGGCTCCCTCGCTCCCTCCTGCCGCGGCCCCCTGCGCGCCCCGCTGTTTGGCGGTTGCTTTGCCTTCCCCTGGGCGGGTCGGCTCCCTCCCTGGGTGCCGGGCCTCCGGGGCCCTTGCCGCTGCGCCCTGCCCTCTCCGCCCGCCCTTTGCCCGCCTTGTCTGCCTCCGCCCGGCGGCGCCTGGCCCCGCTCTCTTCCTTGGCGGCCGGCCCGGCCGCCCCCGCGCGTGTGTTTTCCCCCCTGTCTCTTGCCGCCCGTGTTTGGCGTCTCCGCCGTCCGCCCTCCCGGCCTGCTCCCCCGGCCTCCGTTCCCGCGTCCGGGCCGTGTGTCTCCCTGCCTTTTCTGCGCCTTGGGCCCCCTTCCTCGGTCCGCCCCGTCCTGCCCCTGGGGCCGGCGGCTGCGGGCGTGTGTCTGCGGGGGTCGGGTGCCCTGCTGGGGTCCCCTCGCCCCGGTCCCTCCCCTCGCCCCCCGGCCCCCGCGGTGGGGCTCCCCCTGGCTTCCGCCCTGCCCCCGCGCGCCGCCCCGCTCGCTCTCTCCGCCGGCCGCCCCGCGCCCTCGGCTGGCTGTTCCGGCTGTTGCTGGGCCGCCCCCCTTCCGGGTCCCCCCCGCGCGGCCCCGGCGCCCTGTGGCCCCTCGGTCCGCTCTGCCGGTTCCCCCCCGGGTGTGTCCCCCTCGGCGCCCCGCCTTTTCCTGCCCGCCCTCGGCTCCCTCGCGCTCTCCTCCCGGGCCCCGGGGTCGCCCCGCCTGTGGCTGTGCCTCTGCCTTTCCCCGCGCGCCTGGGGCCCTCCCTCCGGCCCCGGGCTCCCGGGCCCCTTGTCCCTGCCCCTGCCCTCCCCGCCGCGCTTTTCCCGCCGGCTGGGCTGCCGCGTTCCCCGGCTGCGGGGCCCGTGCTCGTCCTTCCGGGCCGCCGCGGCCGCCCCCCCGTGTGTGTTTGCCCGCCTGTCTTTGGCCGCCCCTGGTTCGCTCCTTCCCGGGGCGCCCTCCCGGTCTGCTCCGCGGCCCGCCCTTCCCGCGGCCGCCCCCTGCCTCTCCCCTGTCCTTTCTGCGCCTTGGCCCGCCCTTCCTCGCTTCTCGCGGTCTTGCTCCTGCCGCCGCCGGCTGCCGGCCTGTGTCCGCCCTGCCTGGGTGCCTTCCTGGGTTCCGCTCCGTGCGGGGCCTTTCCCCTCCCCGTTCGGTCCCCTGCCTCCTTGGGGCGGCCGTGGGGCCCGCTTGCCTCCCCCTTGCCCCCGGCTGGCCCCCGCTCGTTCTCTCCGCGGTCCGCCCCGCGCCCTTGGCTGGCTGTGGCCGCTGTTGCTGGGCCGCCCTGCTTCCGGCCCCCCCCCCCTCCGCCCCCGCGCGCCCCCGGCGCCCTGTGGCCCCTCGGTCCTGGCTGCCGTTTCCCCCCTCGCCTGTGTCCCCCTCGGCGCCCCGCCTTTTCCTGCCCGCCCTCGGCTCCCTCGCGCTCTCCTCCCGCGCCCCGGGGCTGGGCCCGCTGTGTGGCTGTGGCTCTGCCTTTCCCTGGGCGTGTGGCGCCGCTCCCTCTGGCCCCGGGCTCCCGGGGCCCTTGCCCCTGCCTCCTGCCCTCCCCGCCGCGCTTTTCCCCCTGGCTGCGCCGTGGCGTTCTCCGGCTGCCGGGCCCGCGCGTGTCCTTCGGGGCCGCCCCGGCCGTCCCCTGTTCTCCTGCCTTCCTCGCCTCGTCGGTCCCTTCTCCGGTTGGGCCGCGGCCTTCCCTCCCTGCTCTGCCCCGCCCCTGCCGTCGCTCGCTGCTTTGCGCCTCCTTCCCCGCCTTGGGTTTCCCCCCCGTCTCGCCTCCGCCCCTGGCCCTGTCTTTGTCGCCGCGTTCCTTCCCCGGTCTGTGCCGCTCTCCCTCTCCGTGGCCCTTCCCTCCCGCCTCTCGGCCCCCGTGTTCTGGCCTGGTGGCCCGCCCCCCCCCCTCTTGCCGCGCCCCTTTCCCCCTGGCTCCTCGCGCCTGCCTGTCCCTGGCTGGGCTTGCTTCCGGCCGCCTTCCTCCTCTTCCGGGTCCCGCCCGTTCCCCCGTTGTTGTCCTTCTGCCCTTTTCTCTGGGCGCCCCCCTCCCCCCGTGCGGCCGGTGTTCGCCGCTTTGCCCCCGTCCGGGGGTGGGCTTTCCCCGCCGCTGGCCCCTTCGGTCCGGTCCTCCCTCCGGTCCCTCCGTTTGTCTCCCCCGCCTCTCCTTCCCCCTTGCGGCCCCGCTTCCTGCCTTTGTGCTCCGTGCTCCGGTGTGGCTCCCTGCCTGGCCCCCCCTTCCTTGGCCTGCCCTCGGCCCGGTCCTTCTCCTGTTGTTTTCGCCCCCCTTCTGCCCGCGCTGGCCTCCCCGCCCCCCTCCCCTGCCTCTTGCGCCCTCTGGCTGCCGGTCCGGCCGCCCCCGTTCGCGCCGGCCCTGGCCCCCCGCCTGGTTCCCCCCGGCCCGGCGTCTGTCCCGGCTGTCTCTTGTCCCCCTGTTTCTTTCCCTTCTCTGCCGCGTCCCTCCTGCCCCCTGCTGGGCTGGCCGCTCCCTGCGCTGGCCTCCCGCTTGCCGGTCGCCCTCTCCCTCCCCTTCGCTCTGCCGCTGCCCCCCCCCTTCTGGCCGCCTGTGCCGCGGCCCGGGTCTGTCGGGGCCCTTCTTGCGTTGCCGCCCGGGTGTGCCGGCCCCTTTGGCCGTTCCCGCGGTTCGGTGTGGTTCGTCTCGCGCTGCCTCCGCCGCCCTGGGCCTCCTGTCGCCTGGCCTGGCGCGGCTCCTGGCTCTTCCCGCGTTTCCGCCGGTGCTCTCGCGTTCCGCCGGGGCCTTCCGGGCCCCGCTCTGGCGGCCGCCGGCCCGCCCGTCCTCCTGCGTGTTGCTCGGGGCCTCTCGTGCTTCCTCTCCCGTCGCTGCCGGGGCCTCCGCCCTTGTGTGGCGTCGGGGCCGGCCGCTGCGGCTTCCTCTCCCGTGCTGCCCTGGCTTTTGGGGTCCTTCTGGCGTCTCCCCCCGGGCGTCCGGCCTCGTCTCGCGTGGGGGCCTGCGCGTGCCCTTTCCTCCCCTGCTGTCGCCGCCGTGTCCCGCTTCCCCTTGCGTGGCCCCCGGGCTCTGTGGCTTTCCCTCGCGTCTTTCCCCCGCGGCTTTCCCCCCGGGCTGTCCCCCGTGTCCCGGTGGTGTGCGTCGCTCCTCGGCCTGCCCGCCGCGGCCGTGCCGGGCCCCCCGGTTCCTGTGGCCTGGCCTGCGCCCTCTGGGGGCGTCTCGGCCTGGTGGCCCGCCCCTGCCGTTCCTCTCCCCTTTCCTTTGGCGCGCGCCTCCTCTTGCGCTGCGCTGGGCCTGCCGGGCCTTCTTTCCCGCCCCGCCGGGCCCGGCTCCCTCCTCTCGCGCTCCGCGCCGGCCCCGGCGCTCCTCTGGCTGTGGCCGGGCCCCTCGTGCTTCCTCTTGCGTGGCGCCGGGTCTGTCGGGCCTTCTTGCGTTGCCGCCTGCCTGTGCCGCCTCTTTGGCCGTTCCCGCGGTCCCGTGTGCTTCGCCTCGCGCCCCTCCGTGGCCCTGGGCCTCCTCTCGCCTGGCGGGGCGCCCTCCTGGCTTTTCCCGCGTTGCGGCCGGTGCTCTCGCCTTCCGCCGGGGCCTCCGGCCCCGCTCTGGTGCCTCCGGCCGGCCCGTCCCCTGCGCGTTGCTCGCGGGCCTGTCGCTCTTCCCTCCCGTCGCTGCCCGGGCCTCCGCCCTTGTGTGGCGTCGGGGCCGGCCCTGCGGCTTCCTCTCCCGGCTGCCCTGCCTCTTGGGGTCCTTCTGGCGTCTCCCCGGGCGTCCGTCCTCGTCTCGCGTGGGGGCCTGCCCGTGCGCTTTCCTCCCGTGCTGTCGCCGCACGTGTCACGCTTCCCTTCGCGTGGCTCCCGGGATCTGTGGCTTTCCCTCCGGCTTTCCCCGCGGCTTTCCCCCGGGCTGTCCCCCGTGCCCCCGTGGTGTGCGTCGATCCTCGGCGTGCCAGTCGCGCCGTGCCGGGCACCGGCTTCCTCTGGCCTGGCCTGCGACCTCTGGGGGCCTCTTGGCCTGGTGGCCCGACCCTGGCGTTCCTCTCGCCTTTCCTGTGGCAGTGGGCCTCCTCTTGACGCATGCGTCGGGAACCCGTCGGACATTCTTTCCCGCGGCACGCCAGGGAAGGATCCCTCCTCTTTCAGCTTGGAGGCGGACAACGGGGCTCCTCTGGCATGTGGCCGGGACCTCTCGTGCTTCCTCTGGCAGTGGAGACGGGTGTGTCGGGGAACTTCTTGAGTGCAGCTAAGGTGTGAAGGACCCTTTGGACGTTCCCAGACGGTTAGGTGTGATTAGCCTCGAGACGCCTCAGCGGAAATGGGCCTCATCTCGCCTGGAGGGGAGAACCTCCTGGATTTTCTCGAGTGTGCGCAGGTGCTCTCGACTTACGACGGGGACCTCAGGGACCCGCTCTCGGTGCCTGCAGGAAAGGCCAGTCCCATGCGAGTTGTTCGGTGGCCTCTCGGGATTCCTCTCCCGTCTGATGCCGGGGTCTGAGACCTTGTGTCGGAGTCGGTGCCGGCCTGAGGCATTCCTCTCCAGTGCTGACATGGATCTTGGGGTACTTCTGGAGTCTCCCCGAGGGGAGTCAGTCCTCGTCTCGAGTGGGGGCATGCACGTGCGCTTTCCTCCGCAGCTGTAGCAGCAGTGTCCGCTTCCCTTCGCAGTGATCAAGGGATCTGTGGCTTTCCCCTCCGAGGCTTTCCCCACGAGGCTTTCCCACAGGGCTGTCCCACGTGCCCACCGTGGTGTGAGTTGATCCTCGGCTTGAAAGTCGAGGCAGTGCAGGGAAAACAGGTTTCCCTGGAATTGACTGAGACATCTGGGGGACTCTGGGAATGGTGGCACTGACCAGGGAGTTCCTCTCGCCTTTCCTGTGGAGACGCCTGGACTCGCGCGGAGAATTCTTTCGCCTACTCACGCTGGGAAAGGATCCCTCCTCTCGAGCTATGAGGCGGAAACGGGGCTCCTCTGGATGTGGGCGGGACTCTCGTGCCTCCTCTCGAGTGGAGACGGGTATGTCGGGGAACTTCTTGAGTTGCAGCAGAGGTGTGAAGGACCCTTTGGAAAGTTCCAGAGCTTAGGTGTGATTAGCCTCGAGACGCCCTCAGCGGAAATGGGCCCTCATCTCGCCTGGGAGGGAGAACCTACCCTGGATTTTCTCGAAGTTGCGGCAGGTGCTCTCGACTTACTGACGGGGACCTCAGGGACCCGCTCTGGTGGCCTGCAGGAAATGGCCAGTACCCATGCGAGTTGCTCGGTCGGCCTCTCAGGATTCCTCTCCCGTCGATGCTCGGGGCCTAAGACCTTGTGTGGAGTCAGTGCCGGAACCTGAGGATTCCTCTCCCAGTGCTGACATGGATCTTGGGGTACTTCTGGAGTCTCCCCACGGGAGTCAGTCCTCGTCTCGAGTGGGGGCATGCACGTGTGCTTTCCTCCCGAGCTGTAGCAGCAGTGTCACGCTTCCCTTCGCCTGGATCAAGGGATCTGTGGCTTTCCCTCGAGGCTTTCCCACGAGACTTTCCCACGAGTCTTTCCCACAGGTCTGTCCCACGTGGCACCGTGGTGAAAGTCGACCCTGGCTTGAAAGTCGAGGCAGTGCAGGGAAAACAGGTTTCCCTGGAATGGACTGAGACATCTAGGGGACTCTGGGAGTGGTGTAACGACCCTGGACTTCCTCTCGCCTTTCCTGTGGAGAGCACCTCCTCTTGAGATGCAACGGGAACGCCAGGAAATTCTTTCCCCACCACGCAGGGAAAGGATCCCTCCTCTCGAGCTACGAGGCGGAAACGGGGCTCCTCTGGATGTGGGCGAGACTCTCGTACTTCGTCTCGAGTGTCGATGGGTATGTCGGGGAACTGCTTGAGTTGCAGCAAGGGTGTGAAGGACGCTTTGGCAAGTTCCAGAGGTTAGGTGTGATTAGCGTCGAGATGCCTCAGTGGAAATGGGCCCTCATCTCGCCTGGAGTGGAGAACCTCCTGGAATTTTCTCGAGTTGCGGCAGGTGCTCTCGACTTACGACAGGGACCACAGGGACCCGCTCTGGTGGCCTCAGGAAAGGACAGTCCCCATGCAAGTTGCTCGGGGGCCTCTCGGGATTCCTCTCCCGTCGATGCCGGGGCCTAAGACTTTGTGTGGAGTCGGTGCCGGAACCTGAGTATTCCTGACAGTGCTGACATGGATCTTGGGGTACTTCTGGAGTCTCCCCAGGGGAGTCAGTCCTCGTCTCGAGTGGGGGCATGCACGTGCGCTTTCCTCCCGAGCTGTAGTAGCAGTGTCACGCTTCCTTGGCGATTGGATCATGGTATCAGTGGCTTTCCCTGAAGGCTTTCCCTCGAGGCTTTTCCACGAGGCTTTCCCACAGGGCTGTCCAACGTGCCACCGTGGTGTGAGTCGATCCTCGGCTTGAAACTCGAGGCAGTGCAGCTAAAACAAGTTTCCCTGGAATGGACTGAGACATCTGAGGGAATCTGGGAATGGTGGCACGACCCTGGAGTTCCTCTCACCTTTTCTGTGGAGAGCGCCTACTCTTGAGATGCGACGGGAATGCCGGAAATTCTTTCCCGACCACGCAGGGAAAGGATCCCTTCTTTCGAGCTATGAGGTGGAAACGGGGCTCCTCCTCATGTGGGCGGGACTCTCGTGCTTCCTCTCGAGTGGAGACGGGTATGTTGGGGAACTTCTTGAGTTGCAGAAAGGGTGTGAAGGACCCTTTGGCAGTTCTAGAGGTTAGGTGTGATTAGCCCCGAGATGCCTCAATGGAAATGGGCATCATCTCGCCTAGAGGGGAGAAACTCCTGGATATTCTCGAGCTGCGACAGGTGCTCTCGACTTACGATGGGGACCTCAGGGACCCGCTCTGGTGGCCTCAGGAAATTCCAGTCCCCATGCGAGTTTTTCGGGGCCCTCTCTGGATTCCTCTCCGTCCATGCCGGGGCCTCAGACCTTACGTAGAGTCGGTGCTGTAACCTGAGGATTCCTCTCCAGTGCTGACATGGATCTTGGTGTACTGCTGGAGTCTCCCCAGGGGAGTCAGTCCTCGTCTCGGTTGAGGGCATGCACGTGCGCTTTCCTCCCCAGCTGTAGCAGCAGTGTTGCGCTTCCCTTCGCGTGGATCAAGGGATCTGTGGCTTTCCCTCGAGGCTTTCCCACGAGGCTTTCCCACGAGGCTTTGCCACAGGGCTGTCCCACGTGCAACAGTGGTGTGAGTCGATCCTCGGCTTGAAAGTCGAGTCAGTGCGGGGAAACAGGTTTCCCAGGAATGGACTGAGACATCTGGGGGACTCGGAAAATGGTGGCATGTCCCTGGAGTTCCTCTCGCCTTTCCTGTGGAGAGCGCCTCCTCTTGAGATGAGACGGGAACGCCGGGAATTCTTTCCCGACCTCGCAGGGAAAGGATCCCTCCTCTCGAGCTATGAGGCGGAAACGGGGCTCCTCTGGATGTGGGCGGAACTATCGTGCTTCCTCTCGAGTGGAGACGGGTATGTCGGGGAACTTCTTGATTTGCAGCAAGGGTGTGAAGGACCCTTTGGAAGTTCCAGAATTTAAGTGTGCTTAGCCTTGAGATGTGTCAGCGGAAATAGGCTTCATTTTGCCTGGAGGGGAGAACATCCTTCATTTTCTCGAGTTGCGGCAGGTGCTCTCGACTTACGACGGGGACCGCAGGGACCTGCTCTGGTGGCCTCAGGAAAGGCCAGTCAAGATCCAAGACAGCACTGGAGAGGGAGAGACATCACGAGAGGCTCCAGAGCAATTCGCATGGGGACTGGCCTTTCCTGAGGCCACCAAAGCGGGTCCCTGAGGTCCCCGTCGTAAGTCGAGAGCACCTGGCGCAACTCGAGAAAATCCAGGAGGTTCTCCCCTCCAGGTGAGATGAGACCCATTTGCGCTGAGGCATCTCGAGGCTAATCACACCTAAACTCTGGAACTTCCAAAGGGCCTTTCACACCCTTGCTGCAACTCAAGAAGTTCCCCGACATACCCGTTTCCACTCGAAAGGAAGCACGAGAGTGCCGCCCACAACCAGAGAGCCCCGTTTCAGCCTCATAGCTCGAGAGGAGGGATCCTTTCCCTGCGTGGTCGGAAAGAATTTCCGGCGTTCCCGTCGCATCTCAAGAAGAGGCGCTCTCCACAGGAAAGGCGAGAGGAACTCAGGGTCGTGCCACCATTCCCAGAGCCCCCAGATGTCTCAGTCGATTCCAGGGAAAACCTGTTTTCCCTTCACTTTCTCGACTTTCAGCAGAGGATCAACTCACACCACGGTGGCACGTGGGACAGCCCTGTGGGAAAGCCTCGTGGGAAAGCCTCGTGGGAAAGCCTCGAGGGAAAGCCACGGATCCCTTGATCCAAGCGAAGGGAAGCGTGACACTGCTGCTACAGCTCGAGAGGAAAGCGCACGTGCAGGCCCCCACTCGAGATGAGGACTGACTCCCCTGGGGAGACTCAGAAGTACCCCAAGATCCATGTCAGCACTGGAAAGGTATTCTCAGGTTCCGGCACCGACGCCACACAAGGTCTTAAGCCAGCGTGACACTGCTTCTACAGCTCGAGAGGAAAGCACACGTGCAGGCCCCCACTCGAGACGAGGACTGACTCCCCTGGGGAGACTCCAGAAGTACCCCAAGATCCATGTCAGCACTGGAGAGGAATCCTCAGGTTCCGGTAACGACTCCACACAAGGTTTAGGCCCCGGCATCGACGGGGAGAGGAATCCCGAGAGGCCCCCGAGCAATTCGCATGGAGACTGGCCTTTCCTGAGGCCACCAGAGCGGGTCCCTGAGGTCCCCGTCGTAAGTCGAGAGCACCTGCCGGCAGCTCGAGAAAATCCAGGAGGTTCTCCCCTCCATGTGAGATGAGGCCCATTTCCGCTGAGCCGTCTCGGGGCTATTCACACCTAACCTCTGGAACTTCAAAAGGGTCCTTCACACCCTTGCTGCAACTCAAGAAGTTCCCCGACATACCCGTCTCGACTCGAGAGGAAGCACGAGTGTCCAGCCCACATCTAGAGGAGCCGCCTTTCCGCCTCCTAGCTCGAGAGGAGGGATCCTTTCCCTGCGTGGTCGGGAAAGAATTCCCGGCGTTTCCGTCGCATCTCAAGAGGAGGCGCTCTCCACAGCAAAGGCAAGAGGAACTCCAGGGTCGTGCCAGCATTCCCAGAGTCCCCCAGATGTCTCAGTCCATTCCAGGGAAACCTGTTTTCCCTGCACTGCGTCGACATTCAAGGCAGAGGATCGACTCACATCAAGGTGGCACGTGGGTCAGCCCTGTGGGAAAGCCTCGTGGGAAAGCCTCGTGGGAAAGCCTCCTTGGAAAGCTTCGTGGGAAAGCCTCAATGGTAAGCCACAGATCCCTTGATCCACGCGAAGGGAAGTGTGACTCTGCTGCTACAGCTTGGAAGGAAACAGCACGTTCATGCCCCCACTGGAGACGAGGACCGACTCCATTGAGGAAACTGCAGAAGTACCCAAACATCCATGTCGGCACTGGAGAGGAATCCTCAGGTTCCGGCGACGACTCCACACAAGGTCTTAGGCCCCGGCATCGTCGGGAGAGGAATGCCGACAGGCCCCCGAGCATTTCGCATGGGGACTGGCCTTTCCTGAGGCCACCAGAGCGTGTCCCTGAGGTCCCCGTCTTAATTCAAGAGCACCTGCCGCAACTCGAGAAAATCCAGGAGGTTCTCCCCTCCAGGAGAGATGAGGTCCATTTCGGCTGAGACGTCTCGAGGCTAATCACATCTAACTTCTGGAACTTCCAAAGGGTCCCTCACACCCTTGCTGCAACTCAAGAAGTTCCCCGACATACCCGTCTCCACTCGAGAGGAAGCACGAGAGTTTGGCCCACATCCAGAGGAGCCCCGTTTCCGCCTCCTAGCTCAAGAGGAGGGATCCTTTCCCTGCTTGGAGGGGTAAGAATTCCCCGCGTTCCCGTTGCATCTCCAGAGGAGGCGCTCTCCACAGGAAAGGCGAGAGGAACTACAGGGTCGTGCCACCATTCCTAGAGTTTCCCAGATGTCTCAGTCCATTCCAGGGAAACCTGTTTTCCATGCACTGCCTCGACTTTCAAGCCGAGGATCGACTCACACAACGGTGGCACGTGGGACAGGCCTGTGGGAAAGCCTCGTGGGAAAGCCTCGGGGAAAAGCCTCGAGGGAAAGCCACTGATCCCTTGATCCACGCGAAGGGAAGCGTGACACTGCTGCTACAACTCGGGAGGAAAGCGCACGTGCATGCCCCCACTCGAGACGAGGACTGACTCCCCTGGGGAGACTCCAGAAGTACCCCAAGATCCATGTCAGCGCTGGGAGAGGAAAGCTCACGTTCCGGCACCGAATCCACACCAGGTCTTAGGCCCCTGCATCGACGGGAGAGGAATCCCGAGAGGCCCCTGAGCAACTCGCATGGGGACTGGCCTTTCCTGAGGCCACCGGAGCAGGTCCCTGAGGTCCCCGTCAGAAGTCGAGAGCACCTGCCGCAACTCGAGAAAATCCAGGAGGTTCTCCCCTCCAGGCGAGATGAGGCCCATTTCCGCTGAGGCGTCTCGAGGCTAACACCTAACCTTCTGGGACTCCCAAAGGGTCCTTCACACCCTTGCTGCAACTCAACAAGTTCCCCGACATACCCGTCTCCACTCGAGGGGAAGCACGAGAGTTCTCCCCACCACCAGAGGAACCCCGTTTCCGCCTCCTAGCTCCAGAGGAGGGATCCTTTCCCTTCGTGGTCGGGGAAAAATTCCGGCGTTCCCGTCACAACTCAAGAGGAGGCGCTCTCCACAGGAAAGGCGAGAGGAACTCCAGGGTCCTGCCACCAATTCCCAGAGTCCCCCAGATGTCTCAGTCCATTTCAGGGAAACCTGTTTTCCATGCGCTGCCTCGACTTTCAAGCCGAGGATCGACTCACACCACGTGGCACGTGGGACAGCCCTGTGGCAAAGCCTCGTGGAAAGCCTCGTGGGAAAGCGTCGTGGGAAAGCCACAGATCCCTTGATCCACTCCATGAAAAAGCATGACACTGCTGCTACAGCTCGGGAGGAAGGCACACGTGCATGCCCCCACTCGAGACGAGTACTGAATTCCCTGGGGATACTCCAGAAGTACCCAAGATCCATGTCAGCAATGGAGAGAAATCCTCAGGTTGTGGCACCGACTCCACACAAAATCTTACGCACCGGCATCGACGGGAGAGGAATCCCGAGAGGCCCCCGAGCAACTCGCATGGGGTTGGCCTTTCCTGAGGCCACCAGAGCGGGTCCCTGAGGTCCCCTTCGTAAGTCGAGAGCACCTGTCGCAACTCGAGAAAATCCAGGAGGTTCTCCCCTTCAGGCGAGATGAGGCCCAATTCCACTGAGGCGTCTCGAGTCTAATCACACCTAAACTCTGGAACTTCCAAAGGGTCCTTCACACCCTTGCTGCAACTCAAGAATTTCCCCGACATACCCGTCTCCACTCGAGAGGAAGCACGAGAGTCCCGCCCACATCCAGAGGAGACCCGTTTCCGCCTCCTAGCTAGAGAGGAGGGTTCTTTCCCTGCGTGTTCGGGAAAGAATTCCCGGAGTTCCCGTCGCATCTCAAGAGGAGGTGTTTTCCACAGGAAAGGCGAGAGGAACTCCAGGGTCGTGCCACCATTCCAGAGTCCTCCAGATGTCTCAGTCCATTCCAGGGAAACCTGTTTTCCCTGCACTGCCTCGACTTTCAAGCCGAGGATCGACTCACACCACGGTGGCACGTGGACACAGCCCTGTGGGAAAGCCTCGTGGGAAAGCCTCGTGGGAAAGCCTCGAGGAAAGCCACAGATCCCTTGATCCACACGAAGGGAAGAGTGACACTGCTGATACAGCTCAGAAGGAAAGCGCACGTGCATGACCCACTGGAGACGAGGACTGACGCCCATGGGGAGACTCAAGAAGTACCCCAAGGTCGATGTCGGCACTGGAGAGGAATCCTCAGGTTCCGGCTCAGACACCACACAATGTCTTAGGCCCCCGCATCGACGGGAGAGGAATCCCGAGAGGCCCCGAGCAACTCGCATGGGGACTGGACTTTCCTGAGGCTACCAGAGCGGTCCCTGAGATCCCCGTCGTAAGTCGAGAGCACCTGCCGCAACTCGAGAAATCCAGGAGGTTCTCCCCTCCAAGCGAGATGAGGCCCATTTCCGCTGAGGCGTCTCGAGAGTAATCACAGCTAACCTCTTGAACTTCCATAGGGTCCTTCACACCCTTGCTGTAACTCAAGAAGTTCCCCGACATTCCCGTCTCCACTCGAGAGGAAGCACGAGAGTCCCGCCCACATCCAGAGCAGCCCCGTTTCCGCCTCCTAGCTCGAGAGGAGGGATCCTTTCCCTGCGTGGTCGGCAAAGAATTCCCGCGTTCCCATCTCATCTCAAGAGGAGGCGCTCTCCACAGGAAAGGCGAGAGGAACTCCAGGGTCGTGCCACCATTCCCAGAGTCCCACAGATATCTGCGTCCATTCCAGGGAAACCTGTTTTCCCTGCACTGCCTCGACTTTCAAGCCGAGGATCGACTCACACAACGGTGGTACGTGGGACAGACCAGTGGAAAACCTCGTGGGAAAGCCTCGAGGGAAGGCTTCGAGGGAAAGCCCAGATCCCTTGATCCACGCGAAGGGAAAGGTGACACTCCGCTAAAGCT
>NW_017196942.1:0-8291 GCF_001704415.2 Capra hircus
GCCTCAGGAAAGGCCAGTTTCCCATGCGAGTTGCTCGGGGGCCTCTCGGATTCTCTCCCGTTGATGCCGGCGCCTAAGACCTTGTGTGGAGTCAGTGCCGGAACCTGAGGATTCCTCTCCAGTGCTGACATGGATCTTGGGGGTACTTTCTGGAGTTCCCCCAGGGAAGTCAGTCCTCGTCTCGAAGGGGGATGCACGTGCGCTTTCCTCCCGAGCTGTAGCAGCATTATCGCCGCTTCCCTTCGCGTGGATCAAGGGTTCTGTGGTTTTCCCTCAAGGCTTTCCACGAGCTTTCCCACGAGGCTTTCCACGAGGCTTTTCCACAAGCTTTCCCACAAGGCTGTCCACGTGCCACCGTGTGTGTGAGTCGATCCTCGGCTTGAAAGTCGAGCAGCAGTGCAGGGAAAACAGGTTTCCCTGGAATGTACTGAGACATCTGGGGGACTCTGGGAATGGTGGCACGACCCTGGAGTTCCTCTCGCCTTTCCTGTGGAGGTCGCCTCCTCTTGAGATGCTACGGGAACGCCGGGAATCTTCCCGAATACGCAGGGAAAGGATCCCTCCTCTCGAGCTAGGAGGCGGAAAGGGACTCCTCTGGATGTGGGCAGACTCTCGTGCTTCCTCTCGAGAATGGAGACGGGTATGTGGGGGAACTTCTTGAGTTGCAGCAAGGGTGTGAAAGACCCTTTGTTAGTTCCAGAGTTTAGGTGTGATTAGCCTTCGAGACGCCTCAGGGAAATGGGCCTCATCTCACCTGGAGGGGAGAACCTCCTGGATTTTCTCGAGTTGTGGCAGGTTCTCTTGACTTACGACGGGGACTCAGGGACCCGCTCTGGTGGCCTCAGGAAAGGCCAGTCCCCATGCGAGTTGCTCGGGGGCCTCTCGGATTCCTCTCCCGTCGATGCCGGGGCGTAAGATCTTGTGTGGATTCCGTGAGGGAACCTGAGGATTCCTCTCCAGTGCTGACATGGATCTTGGGGTACTTCTGGAGTCTCCCCAGGGGAGTCAGTCCTTGTCTCGAGTGGGGCATGCACGTGCGCTTTCCTCCCGACTGTAGCAGCAGTGTCAAGCTTCCCTTCGCGGGATCAAGGGATCTGTGGCTTTCCCTCGAGGCTTTTCCCGAGGCTTTCCCACGAGGCTTTCCCACAGGAATGTCTCACGTGCCACCGTGGTGTGAGTCGATCCTCGCTTGAAAGTCGAGGCAGTGCAGGGAAAACAGGTTTCCCTGGAATGGACTGAGACATCTGGGGGACTCTGGGAATGGTGGCACGACCCTGGAGTTCCTCTCGCCTTTCCTGTGGAGGTCGCCTCCTCTTGAGATGCGACGGAAACGCTGGGAATTCTTTCCCGACCACGCAGGGAAAGGATCCCTCCTCTCGAGCTAGGAGGAGGAAACGTGGCTCCTCTGGATGTGGTCGGGACTCTCGTGCTTCCTCTCGACTGGAGACGGGTATGTCGGGGAACTTCTTGAGTTGCAGCAAGGGTGTGAAGGACCCTTTGGAAGTTCCAGAGGTTAGGTGTGATTAGCCTCGAGACGCTTCAGGGAAATGGTCCTCATGTCGCCTGGAGGGAGAACCTCTTGGATTTTCTCGAGTTGCGGCAGGTGCTCTCGACTTATGACGGGGACCTCAGGGACCCGCTCTGGTGGCCTCAGGAAAGCCCAGTCCCCATGCTAGTTGCTCGGGGGCCTCTCCGGATTCCTCGCCCGTCGATGTCGGGGCCTAAGACCTTGTTTGGAGTCGCTGCCGGAACCTGAGGTTCCTCTCCAGTGCTGACATGGATCTTGGGGTACTTCTGGAGTCTCCGCAGGGTAGTCAGTCCTCGTCTCGAGTGGGGGCATGCACGTGTGCTTTCCTACCGAGCTGTAGCCACAGTGCCACGATTCCCTTCGCGTGGATCAAGGGATCTGTGGCTTTCACTCGAGGCTTTCCCAGGAGGCTTTCCCTCGAGGCTTTCCACAGGCTGTCCCACGTGCCACCGTGGTGTGAGTCGATCCTCGGCTTGAAAGTTGAGGCAGTCCAGGGAAAACAGTTTTCCCTGGAATGGACTGAGACATCTGGGGAACTCTGGGAATGGTGGCACGACCCTGGAGTTCCTCTCGCCTTTCCTGTGGAGAGCGCCTCCTCTTGAGATGCGACGGGAAACGCGGAATTCTTTCCCGACCACGCAGGGAAAGGATCCCTCCTCTCGAGCTAGGAGGCGGAAACGGGGCTCCTCTGGATGAGGCTGGGACTCTCGTGCTTCCTCTCGAGTGGAGACGGGTATGTCGCGGAACTTCTTGAGTTGCAGCAAGGGTGTGAAGGACCCTTTGGAAGTTCCAGAGTTTAGGTGTGATTAGCCTCGAGACGCCTCAGCGGAAATGGGCCTCACCTCGCCTGGAGGGGAGAACCTCCTGGATTTTCTCGAGTTGCGGCAGGTGCTCTCAACTTACGACGGGGACCTCAGGGACCCGCTCTGGTGGCCTCAGGAAAGGCCAGTCCCCATGCGAGTTGCTCGGGGGCCTCTCAGGATTCCTTCCCGTCGATGCCGGGGCCTAAGACTGCCGGGAGCCAGTGTGAGGTACCCGCCCGTGACAAGGTTATGAGGAAGGAAGCTGACATACGCAAGGCGTGCTCAGACTTCAGGGACCCCTCTGGAAATTTTTAAGCATGTACCCCAACAAAAAATCTGCCGGTTTTGTGCTCTGCTTTTTCACTCTTCTTACCTTTTCTGGAAAAAGTCAATTCAGCGCGTTAGTCTTCTGCATTTGAAAGAGTGTTTCAATCCAAAAACCCTCTGATGGCTTTCTAGCCTGCCTGTAGGACTCGTACAGCTGCGCTTGTGATTGTTTGAGGCCTCCTGACCGCAGGAGGCACAGGAAGCTTAAAACATCCTAGGAATGCAGGAGCTTTCGAGGAGTCAAAATCTTTAGAATAGGACTGATTAAAAGTTTCATTTTTTGGGTCAATGCTTGCTGCCAAATTTTCATATCCTTTATTTTTAGATATAGTTGGTATATAGAAAAACAAGCAGTAGACCTGGTATTAGCAACATTAGATCTTTGAGTTAAGTACCTTCTTTGTTATAACCCACTGCACCTTTGTTCTATAGAGATGTAACTTTAATGCTTTAAGGAGATGCAGATTAAAGAAAAACACTTCAGGGGAAACAAAATTAACATTCATTAAGGAAGAGAGCCAAAAAGTGTTAACAAGCCTCTTGGTCAGAAGATAATGTAAATCACCTGAGACCTTTTGTATACAAAATGATACACAGAAAGATTCTGGGTTGTGAACGCTACATAATTTTTGTGTTATCCATTGATCTCCATGTTTTATCAAAAGTATAAAAGGCCTTCTGAACAATAAAGGAGGAGGCCAGGGGCCGGGGGCCAGTTTCTCGGACCAGCTTCTCGAACTAGTCTCTCAGCCTGGTTTCTTGGGACTCTGGCTCCCCCCGTGTCTTTCTCTCTCTTTCTTCTTCTCTACCTTTCCTTCTCTCTGCTTTTACTTTAACTTCAGGCTGAATCTCCACCTGGAGTGCGGAGGCTCGCCAGGTCTACTTACTTGCCCTGGCTGTTAAGACCCGCACGAAAGGGAGCTTAAGGCGAGGCACCCTTAGATATTCAAGCGGGCGCGGGGGCCCAACGTAGGTGGGTGCAAATTCCTTGTCTGGAATTTTATTGGCCTTCCGCGTAAACAAAGCTATTCAGCCCTCTTCCTCCACTTAATCTTCTTACTACATTATAGTTTCCTAATCTAATCTTACATTAATAAATAAACAAGTCTTTCCACGCCAACGCCGTCCACCCTTCGAATTCCCTGGATCCACCGGGGCTGGACCCCGGCATAAGACCTTGTGTGGAGTCGGTGCCGGAACCTGAGGATTCCTCTCCAGTGCTGACATGGATCTTGGGTACTTCTGGAGTCTCCCCAGGGGAGTCAGTCTTCGTCGCGATTGGGGGGCATGCACGTGCGCTTTCCTCCCGAGCTGTAGCAGCAGTGTCATGCTCCCCTTCGCGTGGATCACGTGATCTGTGGCTTTCCCACGAGGCTTCCCACAGGGCTGTCCCACGTGCCACCGTGGTGAGAGTCGATCCTCGGCTTGAAAGTGGAGGCAGTGCATGGAAAACAGGTTTCCCTGGAATGGACTGAGACATCTGGGGGACTCTGGGAAAGGTGGCACGACCATGGAGTTCCTCTCGCCTTTTCTGTGGAGAGCACCTCCTCTTGAGATGCGACGGAAACGCCAGGAATTCTTTCCCGACCACGCAGGGAAAGGATCCCTCCTCTCGAGCTAGGAGGCGGAAACGGGGCTCCTCTGGATGTGGCGGGACTCTCGTGCTTCCTCTCGAGTGGAGACGGGTATGTCGGGGAACTTCTTGAGTTGCAGCAAGGGTGTGAGGGACCCTTTGGAAGTTCCAGAGTTAAGGTGTGATTAGCCTCGAGACGTCTCAGCGGAAATGGGCCTCGTCTCGCCTGGAGGGGAGAACCTCCTGGATTTTCTCGAGTTGCGGCAGGTGCTCTCGACTTACGACGGGGACCTCAGGGACCCGATCTGGTGGCCTCAGGAAAGGCCAGTCCCCTTGGGAATTGCTCGGGGCCTCTCGGGATTCCTCTCCTGTCGATGCCGGGGCCTAAGACCTTGTGTGGACTCGGTGCCGGAACCTGAGGATTCCTCTCCAGTGCTGACATGATCTTGAGGTACTTCTGGAGTTTCCCCAGGGGAGTCAGTCCTCGTCTCGAGTGGGGGCATGCACGTGCGCTTTCCTCCCGAGCTGTTGGAGCAGTGTCACGCTTCCCTTCGAGTGGATCAAGGATCTGTGGCTTTCCCTCGGGGCTTTCCCATGAGGCTTTCCTCAAGGCTTTCCCACAGGGCTGTCCCACGTGCCACCGTGGTGTGAGTCAATCCTCGGCGTGAAAGTCGAGGCAGTAAGGAAAACAGGTTTCTCTGGAAAGGACTGAGACATCTGGGGTACTCTTGGAATGGTGGAACGACCATGGTGCTCCTCTCGGTTTTACTGTGGAGAGCGCCTCCTCTTGAGATGGGACGGGAACACCGGAATTATTTCCCAGCCAAGCAGGGATAGGATCACTCCTCTAGCTACGAGGTGGAAACGGGGCTCCTCTGGATGTGGGCGGGACCCTCGTGCTTCCTCTCAAGTGGAGATGGGTATGTTGGGGAACTTTTTGAGTTGCAGCAAGGGTGTGAAGGACCCTTTGGAAGTTCCAGAGGTTAGGTGTGATTAGCCTCGAGACGCCTCAGTGGAAATAGGCCTCATCTGGCTTGGAGGGAGAGCCTCCTTGATTTTCTCGAGTTGGGGCAGGTGCTCTCGTCTTTCGACGGGGACCTCAGGGACCCGCTCTGGTGACCTTAGTAAATGCCAGTCCCCATGCGAGTTGCTTGGGAGCCTGCCTGGATTCCTCTCCCGTGGATGCCGGGACCTAATATCTTGTGTGGAGTCTGTGCCGGAACCTGAGGATTCCTCTCCATGACTGACATAGATCTTGGGGTTATTTTTTGAATCTCCCCAGGAGAGTTAGTCCTCGGCTCGAATGGGGGCATGCAATGGTGCTTTCCTCCCGTGCTGTAGCAGCAGTGTCACGCTTCCCGTCGTGCCGGGAGCCAGTGTGAAGAAGCCCGCCCATGACAAGGTCATGAGGAAGGAAGCTGACATGCGCAAGGCGTGCTCAGACTTCAGGGACCCTCTGGAAATTCCTAAGCATGTACCCCAACAAAAATCTGCCGGCTTTTGTGCTCTGCTTTTCCACTCTTCTGACATTTTCTGGAAAATGTCAATTCAGGGCTTTAGTCTTCTTCATTTGAAAGAGTGTTTCAATTAAAAACCCCTCTGATGGCTTTCTAGCCTGCCTGCAGGACTCGTACAGCTGCGCATTTGATTGTTTGAGGCCTCCTGACCACAGGAGGCAAAGGAAGCTTAAAACACCCTAGGAATGTAGGGGCTTCTGAAGAGTCTAAATCTTTAGAATAGGACTGATGAAAAGTTTCATTTGTTGAGTCAATGCTTGCTGCCAAATTTTCATATCCTTTATTTTTAGATATAGTTGTTGTATAGAAAAACAAGTAGTAGACCTGGTATTAGCAACACTAGATCTTTGAGTTAAGTACCTTCTTTGTTATATCCCACTGCACCTTTGTTCTATAGAGATGTAACTTTAATGCTTTAAGGAGATGCAGATTAAAGAAAAACACTTGAGGGGAAACAAAATTAACATTCATTAAGGAAGAGAGCCAAAAAGTGTTAACAAGCCTCTTGGCCAGAAGATAATGTAAATCACCTGAGGCCTTTTGTATACAAAATGATATACGGAAAGAATCTGGGTTGCGAATGCTACATAATTTTGTGTTACCCATTGATCTCTGTGTATCAAAGGCCTTCTGAACAATAAAGGAGGGGGCCAGTTTCTCGGGCCAGCTTCTCGAACTAGTCTCTCGGCCTGGTTTCTTGGGACTCTGGCTCCCCCCGTGTTTTTCTCTCTCTTTTCTTCTCTCCCTTCCCTCTCTCTGCTCTTTAACTTCAGGCTGAATCTCCACCTGGGGCGCGGAGGCTCTCCAGGTCTACTTACTTGCCCTGGCTGTTAAGAACCGCAGGAAAGGGAGCTTAAGGTGAGGCACCCTTAGATATTCAAGCGGGTGCCAGTGGCCCAATGTAGATGGTGCAAATTCCTTGTCTGGAATTTTAGTGGCCTTCCGCGTAAACCAAGCTATTCAGCCCTCTTCCTCCACTTAATCTTCCTACTACGCTACAGTTTCTTAATCTAATCTTATATTAATAAATAAAGAAGTCTTTCCACGCCAACGCCGTCCACCCTTCGAATTCCCTGGATCCACCGGGGCTGGACCCCTGCAAGTGGCGTCCGGAACAGGCTATTCGAAGGTAGGTTCCTCGGAGCAAAATCTCCCCCCAGAGCACTCTCCGTTGCTCCCCCGGAGCACTCTCTGTTGCTCCCCCCAGAGTGACTTAATCACTCCCCAGGAGTACTTTCGGGTACTCCCCCAGTGTTGAGTATTCGGGACGGCTAGGACCCACTCAGGGTGCCGCGGACCCCCCTGTAGGATAGACAGGGTGAAGAGGAGTGGGAAGTGTTCAAGGGTTTTAGAGAAACCTGGTGCTCTAGAGGTTGAAAAGAAACCTGCTATCTTAGGGTTAAAAACAAAACCCCCCTTGGCTAAGGTAAAAACCTTTTTGTCAAGGCAGACTTTTCTATAACTCTTAATTTTCTGACAGGGGTAACAATGACTCAAAACAATGACACCTCTTTATACAAGTAATTTTGTAACTGTTAAACAAAAAAGACAAATTAAAGATTAAAAGGCTAGTTTACGAGAGCAATGTCCTTGGTTTCCAGAAAAGGGATTTAGATACTTGGGTGAAGCTAGGAAAACAGCTAAAAACTTATTATACTTTGCATGGGCCTGTAAATGCTTTTGCTCTGTAAAGTATGATTACAAATGTTCTGGACCCCTGTCATGAGGCTGTTAGATAGCCTATGGAGAGGCTATAGCAGTTAATGGTAGTGGGTCTCCACCTTCTACGCAGATCATATTTTTCTGCCATTGGCAAACAAAAGGAGACAGACAGTACTCTTCCTCCCGAGGAAGGAGGGTGCTTACAGGACGCAGCGGCCGAGGGCCCTGGAGAGCCCCCTCCCCCTCTACACAAACCAAATCTTTAAAAAAGGTATCTTATTTAAGGCGACCACTGCAACCTCTGCTTGCGCCTCCCAGGGCTTAAGAACTCCCCACTTTATATCCAAAGCCTCCCAAAACATGGCTTAAGTTTGAAAACGATAGTGACAATATTTTTGAGCAAAAGAGCTTTTTAAAACAGAGCTTGCTCCTTGCATAAAATCCCCTCAGGAGGGCCTCACCTCCCCCCCCCCCAAAAAAAGAAAGAAAAATATTCGTAATAAAAAGGACTTTACAAATGCAAAATGTTTCTCTTGAGGCCAAATAGAACATTTTTGCCAAAATGTCCTGCTAAACAGAGACAACAACCCGTACCAAACAACCCAGGTAGCTCAGGCCCTGGACCTCAGTTCCACCACCTCAATAATTAATAACTCCTGACTCAGATTCCAATGGGAGTGGCTAGTCCCCTGCCTGAGGACATGGTAAGACTTGTGCTGGGGCATAGCTTGCTTTCTTTTCAAAAAATTTCGTAGTGTCTTGTGTAGTAAATTCTGATTATACTGAAAAATTGAATTTGATCTCGCCACCTGCTAAAACTGTGCAATTAATAAAAATTAAAAAAAATAGCACAGCTTTTGCTTTTACCTTATTACCAGACA
>NW_017196943.1:0-8291 GCF_001704415.2 Capra hircus
ACAGCCCTGTGGAAAGCCTCCGTGGTGCGAAAGTCCCTCGAGGGAACCCTCGAGGGAAAGCCAACAGATCGCTTGAATACAGCCACGAAGGGAAGCGTGAAACAGTGCTGCTAGCATCAGTCTCGGGGAGCGAGGAAACAGGCCGCAACAGCTGTGGGCGATCGCGGGCCCCTCTCGGGGAGAGACGTTAGGACTGAGCTTGGGCCGGAGCCTGTGGGCAGGAACACCAGAAATACGGTCGCATCAGCAGCATCCAAAAAGTTAAGAACAAATGAGAAGGTGTTTGATTTTCCTCTAAGGATTCGCGGCACGGGCCCCATTCGGAGGTAAATCCGACCCGAAGGGTCCATAAGCGGTCTTAGGGCCACGTCCCTGCACGACGGGAGAGAAAATCGCGCCGAATGGCTCGCCCGAGCATACTCGCCGATGGCCACAGTGCCTTCTCTGAGGCCGTCTCCAGATGGGGGTCCTCATGAGTGGCTCTGCCCTGTCGTATAAGTCGTAGAGCCACCGCTGAGCGCAAGTCAGAAAATCCAGGAGGTTGTCTAAGCTCACAACCAGGTGACGGGTCAGATCGATGATATATAAAGGAGACTCAATGTCTCCGCTTAAGCTACCGAGACGCACGAAGGACTAATATCACTCAACTCTATATAAACCTCGTGGGATCACTTCTACAAAGGTCCTTCCACACGGCCTTGCTGGCATACTCAAGAAGTTTCCCACAGTACCTAATCTCAAACCCCGTCTCACAACTTCAGAGGAAAGCACGAAGAAGTCCGCCGGCACATCCAGAGAAGAGCGCCCGTTTCCGCGCTCCTAAGCCCACGCCGGTGGAGAGCATCGGACACATAGACCTAGAGTGAAGTTCTTATATCGCGCTCCAGAAGGCGGGGATCATTTTGTCCTTTCGTGGTCGGCAAGAAATTCCCGGCGTTCGCCACTGTTGGCAAGCTTGTCAAGACGGAGTGCCGCGTCTCCACAAGCTGGAAAAAAGGCGAGAGGGACGTATCCCAGAAGTCATGCCTCCACCACTTTTCCGCAAAGAGGTTCCTGGAGCGCCACGATGCTCAATGTCTTCATGCTCCATTTTACGCATAGGGACAACTTGTTTTCGCCTGCACTGGCCCTCGGGCATTGGTCAACGGCCGGAAGGATCGTGACTCCACTCAGAGACACGGTGAAAATACAGTAGGGAGCCACCGCCCTTGCTCGGAAGATGGCCTACGTGGGCAAAGGCTCGGCTCGCTGTGGAAAGCCTGCGAGGGAAAGCGCCAAAGATCGCCTTGATTCCGCACAAGCCGAAAGGGAGCGTGACACTCGCTGCTCGACAGCCTCGGGAGGAAAGCGCATGCCCGCCGTGCATCCTGTCCGCCACTCTCGAGGACAACACGGACCTGACTCCACTGCGCGAGATATCGCCAGAAGCATACGCAGCAAGATCCATGTCGAGCGTAACTGGGATAGCGAATGCCCCTTGCAGTGCTCACTCCGGAGATCACCATAGCCGTACACCGTTCGACATGCTACACAGAGGTCTTAGGACCCCGTGGCGCTCAGACGCCGAGGAGATGAAATGCCCGAGAGGCCGCTCCTGTGCAACTCGCATGGGACTCGGGCTGTTCCTGAGGCCGAGGTCTAGACCCAGAGTAGGCCGGGCTCCCTGACTGGTTCTCCGTCGTTAGAGACTCGAGCCACAAAGGACAAAAAGCCCCAGCGCGCTCGCAAACGCGGCGAGAAAGGGGCATTTCACATCCAGACTTGCAGGATGTAATTCTCACCCCTCGCATCAAACGGGTGGCAGATTGAAGGCGGCCAATGTTAATACTCGGTCGTCTGTGCCCGATGAATGGAAGTATACGCGGAGTTCCTCAATATCAATCGAAGCCCTGTCCAAGTATCAAGTCCTCTGGAATTCGCAGAAGGGTCCTTCCACACCGGGCTGGCTCGCAAACTCAAGAAACGTTCCCGAACATATCCTGAGTCTCCAGCACGAGAGGGGAAGCAGGCGAGGTCCGCCGCCCACATCCAGAGGAAAGCCGCCCGTTGTTCGCCCGCGACGCGCCTTCCTAGCAGTAGAGAGAGGTAGACAGTGGATGCGCACTCTTCACTCTGCGTGCTTGGGAAAGAATGACCGCGGGCAGTTCACCCAATCGGCAATGCTCGAGAATGAAGCGCCGTCATACGCGGCACAGGAAAGGCGAGAGGGAATTCGAGGTACGTTGGGTGCGACTCGATTCCCCAGAGCCCCAGATGTCCTCCTCGTCCATTCGCAAGGGAATTCCTGTTTTCCCCTGCACATGGAGAGCGCGTAGGAATCTGTCAACTACGGCGCACGGATCAGACTGCTTATACACTCACAGGTGGGCAGCGCAGTGGACAAGCGCCCTGTGTGAACAGCCTCGTGGGAACGCCCTAAGAGGGAAAGCCACTCGCACCATTCTTGGATCACTCAACGCGTGAAATAGGGTGGAAAGCATTGAGCACTGGCTTGAGGTGTTTCGTCTTAACATGCTCGCGAAGGAAAGCGCAAGACGTGCATGGCTGCCGTCCCATTCGAGGGAGGACTAGACTGCACTGTCCTCTGGGGAGACTTCACATGAAGTAGTCCGCGCAAGATACATGGACGCGACTGAGGTGGGAGGAATCTTAACTCAGGTTCCGGCAGCTGACTCCACAGAAAAAAGAACAAGGTTCCTTAGGCCCACTGGCAATCGACGCGAGAGGAATCCGCGCGAGTAGGGTGGGCCCACGACTGCCCGATCAAATGACTGGCAGCGGGGATCTGGCCTTAAGTCGTTTCGGTATTGAGAGGCGAGCCCAAGACAGAGGAGTCCCTGAAGGTCCCATGTGGCGTAAAGGTTCGAAGGGGAGCACTGACCTGGACACACATGCAGGAAATGAGCTCTAGAAGGTCTCCCCCATCCAGATATGGTTGGGGATGATGAGGCCACATTTTCCGCTGAGCCGACGTCTCAAGGCTATTCACACCTAACCTCACTGGAAAGCACATTGCCAAGGGTTTTGCCACCCCCTATGCACAAGATTAATTTTCTCGGGTCTGTTTGTGGAAGAGGATGCAAAACTACTATTATTGTGGCTTATTAGGCTGATATATTAATCTGAAAAGAAGAATACCCGAACCAATCACGTCGCTGTTATGTATAAAATACTGCTTGCACCCGCTGCACTATAAGCTCGAGAGGAAGCACAAGAGTTCCTGCCCACATCCAGCACGGAGGCACACCATAAGGATATTTGTTGTACAGACGCGTTTTTGCCTCCCCAGTCTTCTGAGAGGAAGGTGATCGACAGTTTCACCTTGGTGGATACAGGATGAAAGAATATACACGCTTGAAGCCCGTTCCTAGTCATCTGCAAGAGGAGGCGCTCTGGTCGCCTCACAGTTAATACTGAAGAAGGCGAAAAACCGGTGCTCCCTGGACTCTGGATGTGGGCAGAACTCTTGTGCTTCCTCTCGAGTGCGGACGGGTATGTCGGGGATCTTCTTGAGTTGCAGCAAGGGTGTGAAGGACCCTTTGGAAGTTCCAGAGGTTAGGTGTGAATAGCCTTGAGACGCCTCAGCGGAAATGGGCCTCATCTCGCCTGGATGGGAGAACCTCCTGGATTTTTCGAGTTTCGGCAGGTGCTCTCGACTTACGACGACAGGGACTCAGGGACCCTCTGGTGGCCTCAGGAAAGGCCAGTCCCCATGCCAGTTGTTCGGGCCTCTCGGGATTCCTCTCGCGTCGATGCCAGGGCCTAAGACCTTGTGTGGAGTCAGTGCCGGAACCTGAGGATTCCTCCCCCAGTGCAGACATGGATCTTGGGGTACTTCTGGAGTCTCCCCAGGGCAGTCAGTCCTCTACTCGAGTGGGGGCATGCACGTGCGCTTTCCTCCCGAGCTGTAGCAGCAGTGTCACGCTTCCCTTCACGTGGATCAAGGGATCAGGGGCTTTCCCGAGGCTTTCCCACGAGGCTTTCACAGGGCTGTCCCACGTGCCACCGTGGTGTGAGTCGATCCTTGGCTTGAAATTCCAGGCAGTGCAGGGAAAACAGGATTCCCTGGAATGGACGGAGACATCTGGGGGACTCTGGGAATGGTGGCACGACCCTGGAGTTCCTCTCGCCTTTCCTGTGGAGAGCGCCTCTTCTTGAGATGCGATGGGAATGCCGGGTATTCTTTCCCAAGCACGCAGTGAAAGGATCCCTCCTCTCGAGCTAGGAGGCGGAAACGGGGCTCCTCTGGATGTGGGCGGGACTCTTGTGCTTCGTCTCGTGTGGAGACAGGTATGTCGGGGAACTTCTTGAGTTGCAGCCAGGGTGTGAAGGACCCTTTGGAAGTTCCAGAGGTTAGGTGTGAATAGCCTCGAGACTCCTCAGCGGAAATGGGCCTCATCTCGCCTGGAGGGGAGAACCTCCTGGATGTTCTCGGGTTGCGGTGGGTGCTCGACTTACGACGGAGACCACAGGGACCCTCTCTGGTGGCCTCAGGAAAAGCCAGTCCCCATGCGAGTTGCACGGGGGCTCTCGGGATTTCTCTCCCGTCGACGCAGGGGCCTAAGACCTTGTGTGGAGTCGGTGCCGGATCCTGAGGGTTCCTATCCAGTACTGACATGGATCTTGGGTACTTCTGGAATCTCCCCAGTGGAGTCAGTCCTTGTCCCGAGTGGCGGCATGCACGTGCGCTTTCCTCCCGAGCTGTAGCAGCAGTGTCACGCTTCCCTTCGCGTGGATCAAGGGATCTGTGGCTTTCCCTCGAGGCTTTCCCACGAGGCTTTCCCACTAGGCTTTCCACAAGGCTGTCCCACGTGTCACCGTGGTGTGAGTCAATCCTCGGCGTGAAAGTCGAGGCAGTGCAGGGAAAACAAGTTTCCCTGGAATGGACTGAGACATCTGCGGGACTCTGGGAATGGTGGCATGACTCTGGAGTTCCTCTCGCCTTTCCTGTGGAGAGCGACTCCTCTTGAGATGCGACGGGAACGCCGGGAATTCTTTGCGCGACCACGAAAGGAAATGATCCCTCCTCTGGAGCTAGGAGGCGGAAACGGGGCTCTTCTGGATGTGGGCGGGACTCTCGTGCTTCCTCTTGAGTGGAGACGGGTACGTGGGGAACTTCTTGAGTTGCAGCAAGGCTGTGAAGGACCCTTTGGAAGTTCCAGAGGTTAGGTGTGATTAGCCTCGAGTCGGCTAAGCGGAAATGGGCCTCATCTCGCCTGGAGGGGACAACCTCCTGGATTTTCTTGACTTGCGTCAGGTGCTCTCGACTTACGACGGGGACCACAGGGACCCCCTCTGGAGGCCTCAGGAAAGGCCAGTCCCCATGCGAGTTGCTCGGGAGCCATTCGGGATTTCTCTCCCTTCGATGCAGGGGCCTAAGACCTTGGGTGGAGTCGGTGCCGGAACCTGAGGATTCCTCTTCATTGCTGATATGGATCTTGGGGTATTTCTGGAGTCTGTCCAGGGGAGTCAGTCCTCGTCTCGAGAGGGGGGGCATGCACGTGCGCTTTCCTCCCGAGCTGTAGCAGCACTGTCACGCTTCCCTTCGCGTGGATCAAGGGATCTGTGGCTTTCCCTCGAGGGTTTCCCTCGAGGCTTTCCCACGAGGCTTTCCCACAGGGCTGTTCCACATGCCACCGTGGTGTGAGTCGATCCTCGGCTAGAAAGTCGAGGCAGTGCAGGGAAACAGGTTTCCCTGGAATGCACTTAGACATCTGGGGGAGTCTGCGAATGGTGGCACGACCCTGGAGTTCCTCTCGCCTTTCCTGTGTAGAGGGGCTCCTCTTGAATTGCGACGGGAACGCGGGGAATTCTTTCCAGAAAACGCGCGGAAGGGATCCCACCTCTGGAGCTAAGAGGCAGAAATGGGGCTCCTCTGGATGTGGGCGGGACTCTCGTGCTTCCTCTCGAGTGGAGACGGGTATGTCGGGGAACTTCTTGACTTGCAGCAAGGGTGTCAGGTACCCTTTGGAAGTTCCAGAGGCTAGGTGT
This sequence comes from Capra hircus, assembly GCF_001704415.2. NCBI lineage: Eukaryota > Metazoa > Chordata > Mammalia > Artiodactyla > Bovidae > Capra > Capra hircus. The sequence continues at coordinate 5,992 of NW_017196943.1, forward strand.
GATTAGCCCCGAGACGCCTCAGCGCAAATGAGCCTCATCTCTCCTGGAGGGAGAACCTCCTGGATTTTCCCCAGTTGCGGCAGGTGCTCGCCACTTACGATGGGGACCCCAGGGACCCGCTCTGGTGGCCTCAGGAAAGGCCAGTCCCCATGCGAGTTGCTTGGGGGCCTCTCGGGATTCCTCTCCTGTTGATGCTTGGCCCTAAGAGCTTGTGTGGAGTCGTTGCCGGAACCTGAGGATTCCTCTCCAGTCCCGACATGGATCTTGTGGTACTTCTGGAGTCTCCCCAGGGGCGTCAGTCCTCGTCTCGAGTGGGGGCCTGCAGATGCGCTTTCCTCTCGAGCTGTAGCAGCAGTGTCACGGTTCCCTTCGCGTGGATCAAGGGATCAGGGGCTTTCCTCGAGGCTTTCGAGGCTTTCCCACGAGGCTTTCCCAGGACACGAGGCTTTCCACGAGGCTTTCCCACAGGGCTGTGCCTCATGCCATCCGTGGTGTGAGTCGATCCCGGCTTGAAAGTCGAGGCAGTGCAGGGAAAACAGGTTTCCCTGGAATGGACTGAGACATCTGGGGGACTCTTTGAATGTGGCACGACCCTGGAGTTCCTCTCGACTTTCCTGTGGAGAGCACCTCCACTTGAGTTGCGACGAACGCCGGGAATTCTTTCCCGACCACGCAGGGAAAGGATCCCTCCTCTCGAGCTAGGAGGCGGAAACAAGGCTCCTATGGATGTGGGCGGGACTCTCGTGCTTCCTCTCGATTGGAGACGGGTATGTCGGTGAACTTCTTGGGTTTCAGCAAGGGTGTGAATGACCCTATGGAAGTTCCAGAGCTTAGGTGTGATTAGCCTCGAGACGCTCAACTTAAATGGGCCTCATTCGCCTGGAGGGGAGAAACCTCCTGGATTTTCTCGAGTTGTGGCAGGTGCTCTCGACTTACGACGGGGACCTCAAGGACACACACTGGTTTCCTCAGGAAAGGCCAGTCCCCATGCGAGTTGCTCGGGGGCCTCTCGGATTACTCTCCCGTCGATGCTGGGGCCTAAGACCTTGTGTGGAGTCACTGCCGGAACCTGAGCATTCCTCTGCAGTGCTGACATGGATCTTGGGGTACTTCTGGAGTCTCCCAGGGAGTCAGTCCTCGTCTCGAGTGGGGGCATGCACGTGCGCTTTCCTCCGAGCTGTAGCAGCAGTGTCACGCTTCCCTTCGCGTGGATCAAGGGATCTGTGGCTTTTCTCCCGAGGCTTTCCCACAAGCTTCCCCACGAGGCTTTCCACAGGGGCTGTCCCACGTGCCACCGTGGTGTGAGTCGATCCTCGGCTTGAAAATCGAGGCAGTGCAGGGAAAACACTTTTCCCTGGAATGGACTGAGACATCAGGGGGACTCTGGAATGGTGGTACAACCCTGGAGTTCCTCTCGCTTTTCCTGTGGAAGAGCGCCTCCTCTTGAGATGCGACGGGAACGGCCGGGAATTCTTTCCCGACCACGCAGGGAAAGGATCCCTCCCTCTCGAGCTGGGAGGCGAAAACGGTGCTCCTCTGGATGTGGGGGCAGAACTCTTGTGCTTCCTCTCGAGTGGCGGACGGGTATGTCGGGGATCTTCTTGAGTTGCAGCAAGGGTGTGAAGGACCCTTTGGAAGTTCCAGAGGTTAGGTGTGAATAGCCTTGAGACGCCTCAGCGGAAATGGGCCTCATCTCGCCTGGATGGGAGAACCTCCTGGATTTTCTCGAGTTTCGGCAGGTGCTCTCGACTTACGACAGGGACCTCAGGGACCCGCTCTGGTGGCCTCAGGAAAGGCCAGTCCCCATGCCAGTTGTTCGGGGGCCTCTCGGGATTCCTCTCGCGTCGATGCCAGGGCCTAAGACCTTGTGTGGAGTCAGTGCCGGAACCTGAGGATTCCTCCCCAGTGCAGACATGGATCTTGGGGTACTTCTGGAGTCTCCCAGGGCAGTCAGTCCTCTACTCGAGTGGGGGCATGCACGTGCGCTTTCCTCCCGAGCTGTAGCAGCAGTGTCACGCTTCCCTTCACGTGGATCAAGGGATCAGGGGCTTTCCCTCGAGGCTTTCCCACGAGGCTTTTCACACAGGGCTGTCCCACGTGCCACCGTGGTGTGAGTGATCCTTGGCTTGAAATTCCAGGCAGTGCAGGGAAAACAGGATTCCCTGGAATGGGGAGACATCTGGGGGGACTCTGGGAATGGTGGCACGACCCTGGAGTTCCTCTCGCTTTCCTGTGGAGAGCGCCTCTTCTTGAGATGCGATGGGAATGCCGGTAATTCTTTCCCAAGCACGCAGTGAAAG
>NW_017196944.1:0-8290 GCF_001704415.2 Capra hircus
TGGATAGCGGGTATGTCGCGGGAACTTCTTGAGTTGGCAGCAAGGGTGTGAAGGACCCTTTGGAAGTTCCAGAGGTTAGGTATGAATTGCTTGAGAAGCCTCAGGGCAAATGGCCCTCATCTCGCCTGGAGGGGAGAACCTCCTGGATTTTCTCGAGTTGCGGCAGGTGCTCTCGACTTACGACCGGGGACCTCAGGGACCCGCTCTGGTGGCCTCAGGAAAGGCCAGTCCCCATGCGAGTTGCTCGGGTGCCTCTCGGGAATCCTCTCCCTTCGATGCCGGGCCTAAGACCTTTCGTGGAGTCGGTGCCGGAACCTGAGGATTCCTCTATAGTGCTGACATGGATCTTGGGTACTTCTGGAGTCTCCCCAGGAGAGTCAGTCCTCGTCTGGATGGGGGCATGCACGTGTGCTTTCCTCCCGAGCTGTAGCAGCAGTGTCGCGCTTCCCTTCGCGTGGATCAATGGATCTGTGGCTTTCCCTCCAGGCTTTCCCACGAGGCTTTCCCACGAGGCTTTCCCACTCGGCTGTCCCACATGCCACCGTGGATCCTCTGGCTTGAAAGTCGAGGCAGTGCAGGGAAAACAGGTTTCCCTGGAATGGACTGAGACATATGGGGGTATCTGGGAATGGTGGCACGACCCTGGAGTTCCTCTCGCCTTTTCCTGTGGAGAGCGCCTCCTCTTGAGATGCGACGGGAACGCCGGGAATTCTTTCCCCACCATGCAGGGAAAGGATCCCTCCTCTCGAGCAAGGATGCGGAAACGGGTCTCCTCTGGATGTGGGCGGGACTCTCGTGCTTCCTCTCGAGTGGAGACGGGTATGTCGGGGAACTTCTTGAGTTGCAGCAAGGGTGTGAAGGTCCAGTTGGAAGTTCCAGAGGTTAGGAGTGATTTGCCTCGAGACGCCTCAGCGGAAATGGGCCTCATCTCGCCTGGCAGGGGAGAACCTCCTGGATTTTCTTCAGTTGCGGCAGGTGCTCTCGACTTACGACGGGGACCTCAGGGACCCGCTCTGGTGGCCTCAGGAAAGGCCAGTCCCCATGCGAGTTGCTCGGGGCCTCTCGGGATTCCTCTCCCGTCGATGCCGGGGCCTAAGACCTTGTGCGGAGTCGGTGCCGGAACCTGAGGATTCCTCTCCAGTGCTGACATGGATCTTGGGGTACTTCTGGAGTCTCCCCAGGGGAGTCAGTCCTCGTCTCGAGTGGGGGCATGCACGTGCGCTTTCCTCCCGAGCTGTAGCAGCATTGTCATGCTTCCCTTCGCGCGGATCAAGGGATCAGGGGCTTTCCCTTGAGGCTTTCCCACGAGGCTTTCCCACGAGGATTTCCCACATGGCTTTCCCACGTGCCACCTTGGTGTGAGCTCGATCCTCGGCTTGAAAGTCGAGGCAGTGCAGGGAAAACAGGTTTCCCTGGAATGGACTGAGACATCTGGGGGACTCTGGGAATGGTGGCACCACCCTGGAGTTCCTCTCGCCATTCCTGTGGAGAGCGACTGCTCTTGAGGTGCGACGGGAACGCCGGGAATTCTTTCCCGGCCACTCAGGGAAGGGTTCCCTCCTCTAGAGCAAGGAAGCGGAAACGGGGCTCCTCTGAATGTGGGCGGGACTCTCGTGCTTCCTCTCAAGTGGAGACGGGTATGTCGGGGAACTTCTTGAGTTGCAGCAAGGGTGTGAAGGACCCTTTGGAAGTTCCAGAGGTTAGGTGTGATTAGTCTCGATACGCCTCAGGGGAAATGGGCCTCATCTCGCCTGGAGGGGAGAACCTCCTGGATTTTCTCGAGTTGCGGTAGGTGCTCTCGAATTACGACGGGGACATCAGGGACCCGCTCTGGTAGCCACAGGAAAGGCCAGTCCCCATGCGAGTTGCTCGGGGTCCTCTCAGGATTCCTCTTCCGTCGATGCCGGGGCCTAAGACCTTGGTGGAGTCGGTGCCGGAACCTGAGCTTTGCTCTCCAGTGCTGACATGGATCCTGGGGTACTTCTGGAGTCTCCCCAGGGGAGTCAGTCCTCGTCTCGAGTGGGGGCATGCACGTGCGCTTTCCTCCCGAGCTGTAGCAGCAATGTCACGCTTCCCTTCGCGTGGATCAAGGGATCTGTGGCTTTCCCTCGAGGCTTTCCCAGGAGGCTTTCCCACGAGGCTTTCCCTCAGGGCTGTCCCACGTGCCACCGTGGTGTGAGTGGATCCTCGGCTTGAAAGTCGAGGCAGTGCAGGGAAAACAGGTTTCCCTGGAATGGACTGAGAAATCTGGGGGACTCTGGGAATGGTGGCACGACCCTGGAGTTCCTCTCGCCTTTCCTGTGGAGAGCACCTCCTCTTGAGATGCGACGGGAATGCCGGGAATTCTTTCCCGACCACACAGGGAAAGGATCCCTCCTCTCGAGCTATGGAGGCGGAAACGGGGCTCCTCTGGATGTGGTCGGGACTCTCGTGCTTCCTCTCCAGTGAAGACGGGTATGTCGGGGAACTTCTTGAGTTGCAGCAAGGGTGTGAAGGTCCCTTTGGAAGTTCCAGAGGTTAGGTGTGATTAGCCTCGAGACGCCTCAGCAGAAATGGGCCTCAACTCGCCTGGAGGGGAGAACCTCCTGGATTTTCTCGAGTTGCGGCCGATTCTCTCGACTTACGACGGGGACCCCAGGGAACCCGCTCTGGTGGCCTCAGGAAAGGCCAGTCCCCATGCGAGTTGCTCGGGGGCCTCTCAGGATTCCTCTCCCGTCGATGCCGGGGCCTAAGACCTTGTGTGGAGTCGGTGCAGGAATCTGAGGATTCCTCTCCAGTGCTGACATGGATCTTGGGGTACTTCTGGAGTCTCCCCAGCAGACTCAGTCCTCGTCTCGATTGGGGGCATGCACGTGTGATTTCCTCCCGAGCTGTAGCAGCAGTGTCGCGCTTCCCTTCTTGTGGATCATGGGATCTGTGGCTTTCCCTCGAGGCTTTCCCACGAGGCTTTCACCCACGATGGCTGTCCACAGGCCTGTGCCGGACAAGCCTCGTGGGGAAAGCCTCGATGGGAAAGCCTCGAGGGAAAGCCACAGATCCCATGATCCACAAGAAGGGAAGCGCGACACTGCTGCTACAGCTCGGGAGGAAATCACACGTGCATGCCCCCAATCGAGACGAGGACTGAGTCTGCCTGGGGAGACTCCAGAAGTACCCCAAGATCCATGTCAGCACTGGAGAGGAATCCTCAGATTCCTGCACCGACTCCACACAAGGTCTTAGGCCCCGGCATCGACGGGAGAGGAATCCTGAGAGGCCCCCGAGCAACTCGCATGGGGACTGGCCTTTCCTGAGGCCACCAGAGCGGGTTCCTGGGGTCCCCGTCGTAAGTCGAGAGAATCCTGCCGCAACTCGAGAAAATCCAGGAGGTTCTCCCCTCCAGGCGAGTTGAGGCCCATTTCTGCTGAGGCGTCTCGAGGCTAATCACACCTAACCTCTGGAACTTCCAAAGGGACCTTCACACCCTTGCTGCAACTCAAGAAGTTCCCCGACATACCCGTCTTCACTGGAGAGGAAGCACGAGAGTCCCGACCACATCCAGAGGAGCCCCGTTTCCGCCTCATAGCTCGAGAGGAGGGATCCTTTCCCTGTGTGGTCGGGAAAGAATTCCCGGCATTCCCGTCGCATCTCAAGAGGAGGTGCTCTCCACAGGAAAGGCGAGAGGAACTCCAGGGTCGTGCCACCATTCCCAGAGTCCCCCAGATTTCTCAGTCCATTCCAGGGAAACCTGTTTTCCCTGCACTGCCTCGACTTTCAAGCCGAGGATCCACTCACACCACGGTGGCACGTGGGACAGCCCTGAGGGAAAGCCTCGTGGGAAAGCCTCCTGGGAAAGCCTCGAGGGAAAGCCACAGATCCCTTGATCCACGCGAAGGGAAGCGTGACATTGCTGCTACAGCTCGGGAGGAAAGCGCACGTGCATGCCCCCACTCGAGACGAGGACTGACTCCCCTGGGGAGACTCCAGAAGTACCCCAGGATCCATGTCAGCACTGGAGAGCAAAGCTCAGGTTCCGGCACCGACTCCACCCAAGGTCTTAGGCCCCGGCATCGACGGAAGAGGAATCCTGAGAGGACCCCGAGCAACTCGCATGGGGACTGGCCTTTCCTGTGGCTACCAGAGCGGGTCCCTGATGTCCCCGTCGTAATTCGAGAGCACCTACCGCAACTCGAGAAAATCCAGGAGGTTCTCCCCTCCAGGCGAGATGAGGCCCATTTCCCCTGAGGCGTATCGAGACTAATCACACCTAACCTCTGGAACTTCCAAAGGGTCCTTCACACCCTTGCTGCAACTCAAGAAGTTCCCCGACATACCCGTCTCCACTTGAGAGGAAGCACGAGAGTCCCGCCCACATTCAGAGGAGCCCCGTTTCCGCTTCCTTGCTCTAGAGGAGGGAACCCTTCCCTGAGTGGCCGGGAAAGAATTCCCGGCGTTCCCGTCGCACCTCAAGAGCAGTCGCTCTCCACAGGAATGGCGAGAGGAACTCCAGGGTGGTGCCACCATTCCCAGAGTCCCCCAGATGTCTCAGTCCATTCCAGGGAAACCTGTTTTCCCTGCACTGCCTCGACTTTCAAGCCGAGGATCGAGTCACACCAAGGTGGCACGTGGGAAAGCCATGTGGGAAATCCTCGTGGGAAAGCCTCGTGGGAAAGCCTCAAGGGAAAGCCCCTGATCCCTTGATCCGCGCGAAGGGAAGCATGACAATGCTGCTACAGCTCGGGAGGAAAGCGCACGTGCATGCCCCCACTCGAGACGAGGACTGACTCCCCTGGGGAGACTCCAGAAGTACCCCAAGATCCATGTCAGCACTGGAGAGGAATCCTCAGGTTCCGGCACCGACTCCGCACAAGGTCTTAGGCCCCGGCATCGACGGGAGAGGAATCCCGAGAGGCCCCCGAGCAACTCGCATGGGGACTGGCCTTTCCTGAGGCCACCAGAGCGGGTCCCTGAGGTCCCCGTCGTAAGTCGAGAGCACCTGCCGCAACTGGAGAAAATCCAGGAGGTTCTCCCCTGCAGGCGAGATGAGGCCCATTTCCGCTGAGGCGTCTCGAGGCAAATCACTCCTAACCTCTGGAACTTCCAACTGGTCCTTCACACCCTTGCTGCAACTCAAGAAGTTCCCCGACATACCCGTCTCCACTCGAGAGGAAGCACGAGAGTCCCGCCCACATCCAGAGGAGCCCCGTTTCCGCCTCCTAGCTCGAGAGGAGGGATCCTTTCCTTGCGTTGTCGGGAAAGAATTCCCGGCATTCCCGTCGCATCTCAAGAGGAGGCGCTCTCCACAGGAAAGGCGAGAGGAACTTCAGGGTCGTGCCACCATTCCCAGAGTCCCCCAGATGTCTCAGCCATTCCAGGGAAACCTGTTTCTCCCTGCACTGCCTCGACTTTCAAGCCGAGGATCGACTCACACCACGGTGGCACGTAGGAGAGCCCTGTGGGAAAGCCTCGTGGGGAAAGCCTCGTAGGGAAGCCTCGAGGAAAGCCACAAATCCCTTGATCCACACGAAGGGAAGTGTGAAACTGCTGCGAGAGCTCGGGAGGAAATCGCATCTGCAGGCCCCCACTCGACACGAGGACTGACGCCCCTGGGGAGACTCCAGAAGTACCACAAGATCCATGTCGGGACTGGAGAGGAATCCTCAGGTTCCGGCACTGGAGAGGAATCCTCAGGTTCCGGCACTGGAGAGGAATCCTCAGGTTCCGGCACTGACTCCACACAAGGTCTTAGGCTCCAGCATCGACGGGAGAGGAATCCTGAGAGGCCCCGAGCAACTCGCATGGGGACTGGCCTTTCCTGAGGCCACGAGAGCGGGTCCGCTGAGGTCCCCGTCGTAAGTCGAGAGCACCTGCCGCAACTCGAGAAAATCCAGGAGGTACACCCCTCCAGGCAGATGAGGCCCATTTCCGCTGAGGCTTCTCGAGGCTAATAACACCTAACATCTGGAACTTCCAAAGGGTCCTTCACACCCTTGCTGCAACTCAAGAAGTTCCCCAACATACCCGTCTCCACTCGAGAGGATGCACGAGAGTCTCGCCCACATGCAGAGGTGCCCCGTTTCCGCCTCCTAGCTCGAGAGGAGGTATCATTGCCCTGCGTGGTCGGGAAAGAATTCCCGGCGTTGCCCGTCGCATCTCAAGAGGAGGCGCTCTCCACAGGAAAGGCGAGAGGAACTCCAGGGTCGTGCCACCATTCCAGAGTCCCCCAGATGTCTCAGTCCATTCCAGGGAAACCTGTTTTCCCTGCACTGCCTCGGACTTTCAGCCGAGGATCGACTCACACCACGGTGGCACGTGGGACAGCCCTGTGGGAAAGCCTCGTGGGAAAGCCTCGTGGGAAAGCCTCGAGGGAAAGCCACAGATCCCTTGATCCACGCGAAGGGAAGCGCGACACTGCTGCTACAGCTCGGAAGGAAAGCACACGTGCATGCCCCCACTCGAGACGAGGACTGATCCCCTGGGAGACTCCAGAAGTACCCCAAGATCCAATGTCAGCACTGGAGAGGAATCCTCAGGTTCCCTGGTCACCGGATCTCCACCACAAGGTCTTAGGCCCAGGCATCGACTGGAGAGACATCACGAGAGGCTCCCGAGCAACTTGCAATGGGACTGGCCTTTCCTGAGACCACCAGAGCGGGTCCCTGAGGTCCCCATCGAAGTCGAGAGCACCTGCTGCAACTCGAGATAATCCAGGATCTCCCCTCAGGCAAGATAAGGCCCATTTCTGGAGGCATCTGCCAATCAAACTAAGGCATCTCGAGGGGAACTTCCACAGGGTTCTTCACACCCTTTCTGCAACTCAAGAAGTTCCCCAACATACTAGTCTCCACTCGAGAGGAAGCACGAGAGTCCCGCCCACATGCAGAGGAGCCGTTTTTACGCCTCCTAGCTCGAGAGGAGGATCCTTTCCCTGAGTGGTCGGGAAAAAATTCCCGGCGTTCCCGTCGCATCTCAAGAGGAGGCGCCCTCCACAGGAAAGGCGAGAGGAACTCCAGGGTCGTGCGACCATTCCCAGAGTCCCCCAGATGTCTCAGTCCATTCCAGGGAAACCTGTTTTCCCTGCACTGCGTCGACTTTCAAGCCGAGGATCGACTCACACCAAGGTGGCACGTGGGACAGCCCTGTGGGAAAGCCTCGTGGGAAAGCCTCGTGGGAAAGCCTCGAGGGAAAGCAACAGATCCCTTGATCCATGCGAAGGGAAGCGCGACAATGCTGTTACAGCTCGGAAGGAAAGCGCACGTGCATGCCCCCACTCGAGACGAAGACTGACTCCCCTGGGTAGACTCCAGAAGTACCCCAAGGTCCATGTCAGCACTGGAGAGGAATCCTCAGGTTCCAGCACTGGAGAGGAATCCTCAGGTTCCGGCACTGACTCCACACAAGGTCTTAGGTCCCAGCATCGACGGGAGAGGAATCCCGAGAGAACCCTGAGCAACTCGCATGGCGACTGGCCTTTCCTGAGGCCACGAGAGCGGGTCGCTGAGGTCCCCGTCGTAAGTCGCAGCCTCTGCCACAACTCGAGAAAAATCCAGGAGGTACACCCCTCCAGTAGATGAGGCCCATTTCCACTGAGGCTTCTCGAGGCTAATAACACCTAACATCTGGAACTTCCAAAGGGTCCTTCACACCCTTGCTGCAACTCAAGAAGTCCCCCGAAATACCCGTCTCCACTCGAGAGGAAGCACGAGATTTCCGCACACATCCAGAGGAGCCCCGTTTCCGCCTCCTAGCTCGAAAGGGGGATCCTTTCCCTGCGTGTTCGGAAAGAATTCCCGGGCGTTCCCGTCGCATCTCAAGAGGAGGCGCTCTCCACAGGAAAGGCCAGAGGAACTCCAGGGTCGTGCCACCATTCCAGAGTCCCCCAGATGTCTCAGTCCATTCCAGGGAAAACCTGTTTTCCCTGCATGCCTCGACTTTCAAGCGAGATCAACTCACACCAGGGTCCACGTGGGAAAGCCCTGTGGAAAGCCTCGTGGAAAGGCTCGTGGGAAAGCCTCGAGGGAAAGCCCCTGATCCCTTGATACATGGAAGGAAGCGCGACACTGCTGCTACAGCTCGGGGAGGAGAGCGCACGTGCATGCCCCCACTCGAGACGAGGACTGACTCCCCTGGGGAGACTCCAGAAGTACCATAAGTTCATGTCAGCACTGGAGAGGAAACCTCAGGTTCCGGAACTGATTCCACACAAGGTCTTAGGCCCAGCAACGAGGAGAGAATCCCGAGAGGCCCCCGAGCAACTCGCATGGTGACTGGCCTTTCCTGAGGCCACCAGAGCGGTCCCTGAGGTCCCCGT
>NW_017196945.1:0-8290 GCF_001704415.2 Capra hircus
ACTGGAGAGGAAGCACGAGAGTCCCGCCCTCATCCAGAGGAGCCCCGTTTCCGCCTCATAGCTCGAGAGAAGGGATATTTCCCTGCGTGGGTCGGGAAAGAAATTCCGGCGTTCCCGTCGCATCTCAAAGGAGGTGCTCTCCACAGGAAAGGCGAGAGGAACTCCAGGGTCGTGCCACCATTCTCAGAGTCCCCAGATGTCTCAGTCCATTCCAGGGAAACCTGTTTTCCCTGCACTGCCTCGACCTACCAAGCCGCAGGATCGACTCACACCAAGTGGCACGTGGGACAGCCCTGTGGGAAAGCCTCGAGGGAAAGCCTCGTGGGAAAGTCGAGGGAAAGTTGCAGATCCCTTGATCCACGCGCGAAGGGAAGCATGACACTGCTGCTACATCTCGGGAGGAAAAGCACACGTGCATGCCCCCACTTGAGACGAGGACTGACTCCCCTGGGGCGACTCCAGCCGTACCCCAAGATCCCATGTCAGCACTGGAGAGGAATCCTCAGGTTCCGGCACCTACTCCACACAAGGTCTTTAGGCCCCGCATCGACGGAGAGGAATCCCGAGAGGCCCCGAGCAACTCGCTTGGGGACTGGCCTTTCCTGAGGCCACCGGAGTGGGTCCGTGAGGTCCCCGTAGTAAGTCGAGAGCACCTGCCACAACTCGAGAAAATCCAGGAGGTTCTCCCCTCCAGGCGAGATGAGGCCCATTTCCCCTGAGCATCTCGAGCCTAATCAAACCTAACGTCTGGAACTTTACAAAGGGTCTTTCACACCCTTGCTGCAACTCAAGAAGTTCCCCGACATACCCGTCTCCACTCGAGAGGAATCACGAGAGTCCCGCCCTCATCCAGAGGAGCCCCGTTTCCGCCTCCTAGCTCGAGAGGAGGGATCCTTTCCCTGTGTTCTCGGAAAGAATTCCCGGCGTTCCCATCGCATCTCAAGAGGAGGCCCTCTCCACAGGAAAGGCGAGCGGAACTCCCAGGTGTGCCACAAATCTGATAGTCCCCAGAGGTCTCAGTCCATTCCAGGGAAACCTGTATTCCCTGCACTGCCTCGAGTTTCAAGCCGAGGATCTACTCACACCACGTTGGCACGTGAGACAGCCCTGGGGAAAAGCCTCGTGGGAAAGCCTTGTGGAAAAGACTCGAGGAAAGCCACTGATTCCTTGATCCACTCGACGGGAAACATGACACTGCTGCCCCCATCTCGGAGGAAAGCGCACTGCATGCCCCCAAACGAGACGAGGACTGACTCCCCTAGGGAGACTCCAAAAGTACCCCAAAATCCATGTCAGCACTGGGGAGGAATGCCTCAGGTTCCGGCACCGACTCTACACAAGGTCTTAGGCCCCGGCATCGACGGGAGAGGAGGCCTAGAGGCCCCCCGAATTACTCGCATGGGGACTGGCCTTTCCTGAGGCCACCAGAGCGGGTCCCTGATGATGTCCCGTCGTCGTAAGTCGAGAGCACCTGCCGCAACTCGAGAAAATCCAGGGAGGTTCGCCCCTCCAGGCGAGATGAGGCCCATTTCCGCTGAGGCCGCCGCGAGGCTAATCACACCTACCCTCTGGAACTTACAAAGGGTTTTCACACCCTGGCTGCAACTCAAGAATTTCCCCGACATACCGTCTCCACTCGAGAGGAATCACGAGAGTCCCGCCCTCATCCAGAGGAGCCCCGTTTCCGCCTCCTAGCTCGAGAGGAGAGATCCTTCCCCTCGTGGTCGGGAAAGAATTCACGGCATTTCCGTCGCATCTCAAGAGGAGGCACTCTCCACAGGAAAGGCGAGAGGAACTCCAGGGTCGTACCACCATTCCAGAGTCCCCCAGATGTCTCAGTCCATTCCAGGGAAAACCTGTTTTCCCTGCACTGCCTCGACTTTCAAAGCCGACGATCGACTCACACCACGGTGGCACGTGGCAGCCTTGTGGAAAGCCTCGTGGGAAAAGCATCGTGGGAAAGCCTCGAGGGAAAGCCACAGATCCCTTGATCCACGCGAAGGGAAGCGTGACACTGCTGCTACAGCTGGGGAGGAAAGCGCACGTGCATGCCCCCCACTCGAGACGAGGACTGACTCCACAGGGGAGACTCAGGAAGTACCCCAAGATCCATGTCAACACTGGAGAGGAATCCTCAGGTTCCGGCACGACTCCACACAAGTCTTAGGCCGCGGCATCGATGGGAGAGGAATACCGAGAGGCCCCCGAGCAACTCGCATGGGGACTGGCCTTTCCTGAGGCCACCAGATCATGTCCCTGAGGTTCCCATCGTAAGTCGAGAGCACCTGCCGCAACTCGAGAAAATCCAGGAGGTTCTCCCCTCCAGCGAAGATGAGGCCCATTTCCGCTGAGGCTTCTCGAGGCTAATCACACCTAATCTCTGGAACTTTCAAAGGGTCCTTCACACCCTTGCTGCAACTCAAGAAGTTCCCCGACATACCCGTCTCGACTCGAGAGGAAGCACGAGAGTCCCGCCCACATCCAGAGGAGCCCCGTTTCCGCCTCTAGCTCGAGAGGAGGGTTCTTTCCCTGCGTGTTCAGGAAAGAATTCCTGGCCTTCCATCGCAGCTCAAGAGGGGGCGCTCTCTACAGGAAAGGTGAGAGGAACTCCAGGGTCGTGCCACGATTCCCAGAGTCCCCCAGATGTCTCAGTCCACTCCAGGGAAACGTGTTTTCCTTGCACTGCCTCGACTTTCAAGCCGAGGAATGACTCACACCACGGTGGCACGTTGGACAGCCGAAAGCCTCCGTGGGAAAGCCTCGTGGGAAAGCCTCGTGGGAAAGACTCGGGGGAAAGCCACAGATTCCTTCATCCACGCGAAGGGAAGCGTGACACTACAGCTACAGCTCGGGAGGAAAGCGCACGTGCATGCCCCAACTCGAGACGAGGACTGACTCCCTTAGGGAGACTCCAAAAGTAACCCCAGGAACCATGTCAGCACTGGAGTGGAATCCTCCGGTTCCTGCACCTACTCTACACAAGGTCTTAGGACCAGCATCGACGGGAGAGGAATCCCGAGAGGCCCCATGCAACTAGCATGGGACTGGCCTTTCCTGAGGCCACCAGAGCGGGTCCCAGAGGTCCCCGTCGTAAGTCGAGAGCACCTGCCGCAACTAGAGAAAATCCAGGAGGTTCTCCCTTCCAGGCGAGATGAGGCCCATTTCCGGTGAGGCGTCTCGAGGCTAATCACACCGAACATCTGGAATTTCCAAAGGGTCCTTCACACCCTTGCTGCAACTCAAGAAGTTTCCCGACATACCCGTCTCCACTCGAAAGGAAGCACGAGAGTCCGGCCCACATCCAGAGGAGCCCCGTTTTCCGCCTCCTAGCTCGAGAGGAGGGATCATTTCCCTTCGTGTTCGGGAAAGAATTCCCGACGTTTTCCGTCGCATCTCAAGAAGAGGCGCTCTCCCACAGGAAAGGCGAGAGGAACTCCAGGGGTCGTGCCACCATTCCCAGAGTCCCTCAGATGTCTCAGTCCAATTCAGGGAAACCTTTTTTCCCTGCACTGCCTCGACTTTCAAGCGAGGATCGACTCTCACCACGGTGGCACGTGGGACAGCCTTGTGGGAAAGACTCGAGGGAAAGCCTCGTGGGAAAGCCTCGAGGGAAAGCCACAGATCCCTTGATCCCACGCGAAGGGAAGCCTGACACTGCTGCTATAGCTGGGGAGGAAAGCGCACGTGCATGCCCCCACTCGAGACGAGGACTGACCCCAGGGGAGACTCAGGACGTACCCCAAGATCCATGTCAGGACTGGAGAGGAATCCTCAGGTTCCGGCACCGACTCCACACAAGGTCTTAGGACCCGGCATCGACAGGAGAGGAATCCCGAGCCCCCGTGCAACTCGCATGGGGAATGGCCTTTCCTGAGGCCACCAGAGCATGTCCCTGAGGTCCCCGTCGTAAGTGGAGAGAAACTGCTGCAACTCGAGAAAATCCAGAAGGTTCTCCCCTCCAGGCGAGATGAGGCCCATTTCCAATGAGGCCTCTCGAGGCTAATCACACCTAACCTCTGGAACTTCCAAAGGTACATCACCCACTTGTTGCAACTCAAGAAGTTCCCCGACATAACCGTCTCCACTTGAGAAAAGGCTCGAGCCTCCCGCCGACATCCAGAGGAGCCCCGTTTCCGCCTCTAGCTCGAGAGGAGGGATCCTTTCCCTGCGTGTTCGGGATAGAATTCCCGGCGTTTCCATCGCATCTCAAGAGGAGGCGCTCTCCACAGGAAAGGCGAGAGGAACTCCAGGGTCGAGCCACCATACTCAGAGTCCCCCAGATGTCTCAGTCCATTCCAGGGAAACCAGTTTTTTCCTGCACTGCCTCGACTTTCAAGCGAGGATCGACTCACACCACGGTGGCACGTGGGACAGCCCTGTGGGAAAGCCTCGTGGGAAAGCCTCTGCAAAAACCTCAATGAAAGCCACAGATTTCTTCATCCACGCGAAGGGAAGCATGACACTGCTGCTACAGCTCGGGAGGAAAGTGCACGTGCATGACCTAATCGAGACGAGGACTGAATCCCCGGTGGAGACTCCAGAAGTACCCCAAGACCATGTCAGCACTAGAGAGGAATTCCTCAGGTTCCGGCACGGACTCCACAAAGATCTTAGGCCCCGTCATTGACGGGAGAGGAATCCCGAAAGGCCCCGGAGCAACTCGCATGGGGACTGGCCTTTCCTGAGGCCACCAGAGCGGGTCCCTGAGGTCCCCATTGGTAAGTCGAGAGCACCTGCCGCACCTCGAGAAAATCCAGGAGGTTCTCCCTTCCAGGCGTGATTAGGCGCATTTCCGCTGAGGCATCTCGAGGCTAATCACACCTAACCTCTTGACTTTCCAAAGGGTCCTTCACACCCTTGCTGCAAGTCAAGAAGTTCCCCAACTTATCCCGTCTCTACTGGAGAGGAAGCACGAGATTCCCGCCCTCATCCAGAGAAGCCCCGTTTCCGCCTCATAGCTCGAGAGCAGGATATTTCCCTGCGTGGTCGGGAAAGAAATCCCGGCGTTCCCGTCGCATCTCAAGAGGAGGTGCTCTCCACAGGAAAGGCGAGAGGAACTCCAGGGTCGTGCCACCATTCCAGAGTCCCCCAGATGTCTCAGTCCATTCCAGGGAAACCTGTTTTCCCTGCACTGCCTCGACTTTCAAGCCGAGGATCGACTCACACCAAGGTGGCACGTGGGACAGCCCTGTGGGAAAGCCTCGAGGGAAAGCCTCGTGGGAAAGCCTCGAGGGAAAGTTGCAGATCCCTTGATCCACAGCGAAGGGAAGCATGACACTCCTGCTACATCTCGGGAGGAAAGCGCACGTGCATGCCCCCACTGGAGACGAGGACTGACTCCCCTGGGGAGACTCCAGAAGTAACCCAAGATCCATGTCAGCCACTGGAGAGGAAACCTCAGGTTCCGGCACCGACTCCACACAAGATCTTAGGCAGCGGCATCGATGGTAGAGGAATCCCGAGAGGCCCCCGAGCAACTCGCTTGGGGACTGGCCTTTCCTGAGGCCACCAGAGCGGGTCCCTGAGGTCCTCGTCCTAAGTCGAGAGCACCTGCCGAAACTCGAGAAAATCCAGGAGGTTCTACCCGCCAGGCGAGGTGAGGCCCATTTCCGCAGAAACGTCTCGAGGCAAATCACACCTAACCTCTGGAACTTCCAAAGGGTCCTTCACACCTTTGCTGCAACTCAAGAAGTTCCCCCACATACCCGTCTCCACTCGAGAGGAAGCACCAGAGTCCCGCACACATCCAGAGGAGCCCCGTTTCCGCCTCCTAGCTCGAGAGGATGGATCCTTTCCCTGCGTGGTCGGGAAAGAATTCCCGGCGTTTCCGTCGCAACTCAAGATGAGGCGCTCTCCACAGGAAAGGCAAGAGGAACTCCAGGGTCGAGCCACCATTCCCAGAGTCCCCCAGATGTCTCAGTCCATTCCAGGGAAACCTGTTTTCCCGGCACAGCCTCTACTTTCAAGGCGAGGATCGACTCACACCACGGTGGCACGTGGGACAGCCCTGTGGGAAAGCCTCGTGGGAAAGCCTCGTGGGAAAGCCTCGAGGAAAGCCACAGATCCCTTGATCCTCGCGAAGGGAAGCGTGACACTGCTGCTACAGCTCGGGAGGAAAGCGCACGTGCATGCCCCCACTCGAGACGAGGACTGACTCCCCTGGGGAGACTCCGGAAGTACCCCAAGATCCATGTCAGCACTGGAGAGGAATCCTCAGGTTCCGGCACCGACTCCACACAAGATATTAGACACCGGAATCGACGGGAGAGGAATCCCAAGAGGCCCCCGAGCAATTCGCATGGGGACTGGCCTTCCCTGAGGCCACCAGAGCGGGTCCCTGAGGTCCCTGTCGTAAGTCGAGAGCACCTGCCGCAACTCGAGAAAATCCAGGAGGTTCTCCCCTCCAGGCGAGATGAGGCCCATTTCCGCGGAGGCGTCTCGAGGCTAATCAACCTGGCCTCTGGAACTTCCAAAGGGTCCTTCACACCCTTGCTGCAACTCAAGAAGTTCCCCGACGTACCCCTCTCCACTCGAGAGGAAGCGCGAGAGTCCTGCCCACATCCAGAGAAGCCCCGTTTCCGCCTCATAGATCGAGAGGTGGAATCCTTTCCCTGCGTGGTCGGGAAAGAATTCCCGGCGTTCCGGTCGCATCTCAAGAGGAGGCGGTCTCCACAGGAAACACGAGGGGATCTCCAGGGTCGTGACACCATTCCCTGAGTGCCAGAGATTTCTCAGTCCATTCCAGGGAAACCTGTTTTCCCTGCACTGCCTCGACTTTCAAGCCGAGGATCCACTCACACCACGGTGGCACGTGGGACAGCCCTGTGTGAAAGCCTCGTGGGAAAGCCTCGTGGGAAAGCCTCGAGGAAAAGCCACAGATCCCTTGATCCACGCAAAGGGAAGTGTGACACTGCTGCTACAGCTCGGGAGGAAAGCGCACGTGCATGCCCCCACTCGAGACGAGGACTGACTCCCCTGGGGAGACTCCAGAAGTACCCCAAGACCATGTCAGCACTGGAGAGGAATCCTCAGGTTCCGGCATGGACTCCACAAAGATCTTAGGCCCCGTCATTGACGGGAGAGGAATCCCGAAAGGCCCCGGAGCAACTTCGCATGGGACTGGCCTTTCCTGAGGCCACCAGAGCGGGTCCCTGAGGTCCCCATTGTAAGTCGAGAGCACCTGCCGCACCTCGAGAAAATCCAGGAGGTTCTCCCTTCCAGGCGAGATTAGGCCCATTTCCGCTGAGGCATCTCGAGGCTAATCACACCTAACCTCTTGACTTTACAAAGGGTCCTTCACACCCTTGCTGCAACTCAAGAAGTTCCCCAACATACCCGTCTCTACTGGAGAGGAAGCACGAGAGTCCCGCCCTCATCCAGAGGAGCCCCGTTTCCGCCTCATAGCTCGAGAGAAGGGATATTTCCCTGCGTGGTCGGGAAAGAAATTCCGGCGTTCCCGTCGCATCTCAAGAGGAGGTGCTCTCCACAGGAAAGGCGAGAGGAACTCCAGGGTCGTGCCACCATTCCCAGAGTCCCCAGATGTCTCAGTCCATTCCAGGGAAACCTGTTTTCCCTGCACTGCCTCGACTTACAAGCGAGGATCGACTCACACCAAGGTGGCACGTGGGACAGCCCTGTGGGAAAGCCTCGAGGGAAAGCCTCGTGGGAAAGCCTCGAGGGAAAGTTGCAGATCCCTTGATCCACGCGAAGGGAAGCATGACACTGCTGCTACATCTCGGGAGGAAAGCGCACGTCATGCCCCCACTTGAGACGAGGACTGACTCCCCTGCGGGCGACTCCAGCCGCTACCCCAAGATCCATGTCAGCACTGGAGAGGAATCCTCAGGTTCCGGCACCTACTCCACACAAGGTCTTAGGCCCCGGCATCGACGGGAGAGGAATCCGAGAGGCCCCGAGCAACTCGCTTGGGGACTGGCCTTTCCTGAGGCCACCGGAGCGGCGTCCGTGAGGTCCCCGTAGTAAGTCGAGAGCACCTGCCACAACTCGAGAAAATCCAGGAGGTTCTCCCCTCCAGGCGAGATGAGGCCCATTTCCCCTGAGGCATCTCGAGCCTAATCAAACCTAACGTCTGGAACTTACAAAGGTCTCTTTCACACCCTTTCCTGCCACTCAAGAAGTTCCCGACATACCCGTCTCCACTCGAGAGGAATCACGAGAGTCCCGCCCTCATCCAGAGGAGCCCCGTTTCCGCCTCCTAGCTCGAGGAGGAGCGGATCCTTTCCCTGTGTTCTCGGGAAAGAATTCCCGCGCTTCCCATTCGCATCTCAAG
>NW_017196946.1:0-8290 GCF_001704415.2 Capra hircus
TCTCACACTTTCCTGTGGAGAGCGGGTCCTCTTGAGATGCGCTGGGAACGCCGGAAATTCTTTCCCGACCACGCAGGGAAAGGATCCCCTCTCGAGCTAGGAGGCGGAAACGGAGCTCCTCTGGATGTGGGCGGGACTCTCGTGCTTCCTCTCGAGTGGAGACGGGTATGTCGGGGAACTTCTTGAGTTGCAGCAAGGGTGTGAAGGACCCGTTGGAAGTTCCAGAGGTTAGGTGTGATTAGCTCGAGACGCCTCAGCGGAATGGGCCTCATCTAGCCAGGAGGGTAGAACCTCCTGGATTTTCTCGAGTTGCGGCAGGTGCTCTCGAGTTACCTCGGGGACCTCAGGGACCCGCTCTGGTGGCCTCAGGAAAGGCCAGTCCACATGCGAGTTGCTCGGGGCCTCTCTGGATTTCTCTCCCGTCGATCTCGGGGCCTAAGACCTAGTGTGAAGTCGGTGCCGGAACCTGAGGATTCCTCCTCCAGTGCTGACATGGATCTTGGGGTACTTCTCGAGTCTCCCCAGGGGGAGTCAGTCCTCGTTTCGAGTTGGGGCATGCACGTGCGCTTTCCTCCCGAGCTGTAGCAGCAGTGTCACGCTGGCTAAGACCTTGTGTGGCGTCGGTGCCGGAACCTGAGGATTCCTCTCCAGTGCTGACATGGATCTTGGGTACTTCTGTGTCTCCCCAGGGGAGTCAGTCCTCGTCTCGAGTGGGGGCCTGCACGTGTGCTTTCCTCTCGAGCTGTAGTAGCAGTGTCACGCTTCCCTTCGCTTGGATCAAGGGATCTGTGGCTTTCCGAGCTTTCCACGAGGCTTTCCACGAGGCTTCCAGGGCTGTCCTACGTGCCACCTGTGGTGTGAGTCGATCCTCGGCTTGAAAGTCGAGGCAGTGCAGGGAAAACAGGTTTCCCTGGAATGGACTGAGATATCTGGGGGACTCTGGGAATGGGGCACGACTCCTGGAGTTCCTCTCGCCTTTCCTGTGGAGAGCGCCTCTCTTGAGATGCGACGGGAACGCCGGGAATTCTTTCCTGATCAAGCAGGGAAAGGATCCTCCTCTCGAGATAGGAGGCGGACACGGGGCTCCTCTGGATGTGGCAGAATCTCCTGCTTCCTCTGAGTGGAGACGGTATGTCAGGGAACTTCTTGAGTTGCAGCAAGGGTGTGAAGGACCCTTTGGAAGTTCCAGATGTTAGGTGTGATTAGCCTCGAGACGCCACAGCGCAAATAGGCCTCATCTCGCTTGGAGGGAGAACCTCCTGGATTTTCTCTAGTTGGGCAGGTGCTCTCGATTACGACGGGGACACAGGGACCCGTTCTGGTGGCCTCAGAAAGGCCAGTCCCCATGCGAGTTACTCGGGGCCTCTCGGGTTCCTCTCCGTCGATGTTGGGCCTAAGGTCTTGTGTGGAGTCAGTGCCCGAACCTGAGCATTCCTCTCCAGTGCGACATGGATCTTGGGTACTTCTCGAGTCTCCCCAGGGAGTCAGTCTTCGTCTCGAGTGGTGGCATGCACGTGCGCTTTCCTCCGACTGTAGCAGAAGTGTCGCTCTTCCCTTCGCGGGATCAAGGGATCTGTGACTTTCCTTCGAGTTTCCAACGAGGCTTTCCCACGAGGCTTTCCACAGGCTCTCCACGTGCCACCGTGGTGTGACTCATCCTCGGCTTGAAAGTCGAGGCAGTGCAGGGAAAACAGGTTTCCCTGGAATGGACTGAGACATCTGGGGTCTATGGGAATGGTGGCACGACCTGGAGTTCCTCTCGCCTTTCCTGTGGAGAGCGCCTCCTCTTGAGATGCGACGGGAACGCTGTGAATTCTTTCCCACCACGCAGGGAAAGGATCCCTCCTCTCGAGCTAGGAGGCGAAAACGTGGCTCCTCTGGATGTGGGCTGGATTCTCGTGCTTCCTTTCGAGTGGAGACAGGTATGTCGGGGAACTTCTTGAGTTGCAGCAAGGGTGTGAAGGACCCTTTGGAATTTCCACATGTTAAATGTGATTAGCCTCGAGACGCTCAGCGGAAATGGGCCTCATCTCGCCTGGAGGGGAGAACCTCCTGGATTTTCTCGAGTTGCGGCATGTGCTCTCGACTTACGACGGGGACCTCAGGGACCCGCTCTGGTGGCCTCAGAAAAGGCAGTCCCCATGCGAGTTGCTCAGGGGCTCTCGGGATTCCTCTCCGGTCGATGCACGGCCTAAGACCTTGTGTGGAGTCTGTTGCGGAACCTGAGGATTCCTCTCCTGTGCTGACATGAACTTGGGGTACTTCTGAGTCTCCCCAGGGGAGTCAGTCCTCGTCTCGAGTGGGGGCCTGCACGTGTGCTTTCCTCTCGAGCTGTAGCAGCAGTGTCACGCTGGCTTAAGACCTTGTGTGTCGTCGGTGCCGGGACCTGAGAATTCCTCTCCAGTGCTGACATGGATCTTGGGGTACTTCTGAGTCTCCATAGGGGAGTCAGTCCTCGTCTCGAGTGGGGGCATACACGTGCGATTTCCTTTCGAGGTGTAGCAGCAGTGTCACGCTTCCCTTCGCGTGGATCAAGGGATCTTGGCTTTCCCTCGAGCTTTCCCACGAGGCTTTCCCACGAGGCTTTCCCACAGGGCTGTCCACGGGCCACCGTGGTGTGAGTCGATCCTCGCTTGAAAGTGGAGGCAGTGCAGGGAAAACAGGATTCCCAGGAATGGACTGAGACATCTCGGGAACTCTGGGAATGGTGGCACTACCCTGGAGTTCCTCTCGCCTTTCCTGTGGAGAGCGCCTCCTCTTGAGATGCGACGGAAACGCCGGGAATTCTTTCCCCACCACGCAGGTAAAGGATCCCTCCTCTCGATCCAGGAGGCGGGAAACGGGGCTCCTCTGGATGTGGGCGGGACTCTCGTGCTTCCTCTCGAGTGGAGACGGGTATGTTGGGGGAACTTCTTGAGTTGCAGCAAGGGTGTGAAGGACCCTTTGGAAGTTCCAGTTGTCAGATGTGATTAGCCTCCAGACGCCTCAGCGGAAATGGGCCTCATCTCGCTTGGAGGGGAGAACCTCCTGGATTTTCTCGAGTTGCGGCAGGGTGCTCTCCACTTTCGACGGGGACCTCAGGACCCGCTCTGGTGGCCTCAGGAAAGGTCAGTCCCCATGGAGTTGCTCGGGGGCCTCTCGGGATTCCTCTCCCGTCGATGCCGGTGCCGTAAGACCTTGTGTGGAGTTGGTGCCGGAACCTGAGGATTCCTCTCCAGTGCTGACATGGACCTTGGGGTACTTCTGGAGTATCCCCAGGGGAGTCCAGTCCTCGTCTCGAGTTGGGGCATGCACGTGCGCTTTCCTCCCGAGCTGTAGCAGCAGTGTCGCGCTTCCCTTCCCGTGGATCAAGGGATCTGTGGCTTTCCCTCGAGGCATTCCCACGAGGCATTCCCACGAGGCTTTCCCACAGGGCTGTCCCACGTTCCACCGTGGTGTGAGTCGATCCTCGGCTTGAAAGTAGAGGGCCAGTGTAGGGAAAACAGGTTTCCCTGGAATGGACTGAGACATCTGGGGGACTCTGGAAATGGTTGGCACGACCCTGGAGTTCCTCTCGCCTTTCCTGTGGAGAGCGCCTCCTCTTGAGATGCGACGGGAACGCGTGGAATTTTTTCCCCACGACGCAGGGGAAAGGATCCCTCCTCTCGATCTAGGAGGTGGAAACGGGGCTCCTCTTGGATGTGGGCGGGACTCACGTGCTTCCTCTCGAGTGGAGACGAGTATGTGGGGGAACTTCTTTAGTTGCAGCAAGGGTGTGAAGGACCCTTTGGAAGTTCCAGAGGTTAGGTGTGATTAGCCTCGAGAGGCCTCAGCGCAAATGAGCCTCATCTCGCCTGGAGGGGAGAACCTCCTGGATTTTCTCGAGTTGCGGCAGGTGCTCTCGACTTACGACGGGGACCTCAGGGACCCGCTCTGTTGGCCTCAGGAAAGCCCAGTCCCCATGCGAGTTGCTCGGGGGCCTCTCGGGATTCCTGTCCCGTCGATGCGGGGGCCTAAGATCTTGTGTGGATTCGGTGCCGAACCTGAGGATTCCTCTCCAGTGCTGCCATGGATTTTGGGGTACTCCTGGAGTCTCCCCAGGGGAGTCAGTCCTCGTCTCGAGTGGGGCATGCACGTGCGATTTCCTCCCGAGCTGTAGCAGCATTGTCAGGCTTCCCTTCGCGTGGATAAAGGAATCTGTGGCTTTCCTCGAAGCTTTCCCACCAGGTTTTCCCACGAGGCTTTCCACGAGGCTTTCCCATAATGCTGTTCCACGTGCCACCGTGGTGTGAGTCGATCCTCGGCTTGAAAGTCGAGGCAGTGCAGGGAAAACAGGTTTCCGTAGAATGGACTGAAACATCTGGGGGACTCTGGGAATGGTGTCACGACGCTGGAGTTCCTCTCGCCTTTCCTGTGGAGAGTGCCTCCTCTTTGAGATGCGGCGGGAACGCGGGAATTCTTTCCCTACCAGCAGGAATGGATCCCTCCTATGGAGCTAGGAGGCGGAAACGGGGATAATCTGGATGTGGGCGGACTCTCGTGCTTCCTCTCGAGTGGAGCTGGGTATGTCGCGGAACTTCTTGAGTTGCAGCAAGGGTGTGAAGGAACCTTTGGAAGTTCCAGAAGATAGGTGTGATTAGCCTCGAGACGCCTCAGCGGAAATGGGCCTCATCTAGCCTGGAGTGGAGAACCTCCTGGATTTTCTCGAGTTGCGGCAGGTGCTCTCGACTTTCCACGGGACCTCAGGGACCCGCTCTTGTTGCCTCAGGAAAGGCCAGTCCCCATGCGAGTTGCTCGGGGGCCTCTCGGGATTCCCCTCCCGTCGATGCCGGGGCTTAAGATCTTCTGTGGAGTCGGTGCCAGAACCTGAGGATTCCTCTCCAGTGGTGACATGGATCTTGGGGTACTTCTGGAGTCTCCCCAGGGGAGTCAGTGCTCGTCTCAAGTGGGGGCTGCACGTGCGCTTTCCTTCCGAGCCTTAGCAGCACTGTCAAGCTTCCTTCGCGTGGATCAAGGGATCTGTGGCTTTCCCTCGAGGCTTTCCCACGAGGCTTTCCCACAGGGCTGTCCCATGTGCCACCGTGGTGTGAGGTCGATCCTCGGCTTGAAAGTCGAAGCAGTGCAGGGAAAACAGGTTTCCCTGGAATGGAATGAGACATCTGGGGGACTCTGGAATGCTGGCACGACCCTGGAGTTTCTCTCGCTTTCCTGTGGAGAGCGCTCTTCTTGAGGTGTGACGGAACACCGGAATTCTTTCCCGACCATGCACGGAAAGGATCCATTCTCTCGAGCTCGGAGGCGGAAACGGGGCTCCTCTGGATGTGAGCTGGAACTCTCGTGCTTCCTCTCGAGTGGAGACGAGTAGTCAAGGAACTTCTTGAGTTGCAGCAAGGGTGTGAAGGACCCTTTGGAAGTTCCAGAGGTTATGTGTGATTAGCCTCAAGACGCCTAAGCGGAAATGGGCCTCATCTCGCCTGGAGGGGAGAACCTCCTGGATTTTCCCGAGTTGCGGGCAGGTGCTCTCCACTTACGATGGGACCGCAGGGACCGCCTCTGTTGGCCTCAGGAAAGGCCAGTCCCCATGCGAGTTGCTTGGGGGCCTCTCGGGATTCCTCTCCTGTCGATCCTCGGCATAAGACCTTGTGTGGAGTCTGTGCCGGACCCTGAGGATTGCTCTCCAGTCCCGACATGGATCTAGGGGTACTTCTGGAGTCACCCGAGGGGCGTCAGTCCTCGTCTCGAGTGGGGCCTGCACGTGCGCTTTCCTCTCGAGCTGTAGCAGCAGTGTCACTCTTCCCTTCGCGTGGATCAAGGGAGCTGTGGCTTTCGCTCGAGGCTTTTCCACGAGGCTTTCCCACGAGGCTTTCCCACAGGGCTGTCCCACGTGCCACCGAGGTGTGAGTCGATCCTCGGCTTGAAAGTGGAGGTAGTGCAGGGAATGGATTGAGACAACTGGGGATTCTGGGAATGGTGGCCAGACTCTAGAGTTCCTCTCAACTTTCCTGGGGAGCGCCTCCTCTTGAGATGGGACGGGAACGCCCGGGAATTTTTCCCGACCACGCAGGGAAATGATCCCTCCTCTCGAGCTATGAGACGGAATCGGGGCTCCTCTGGATGTGGGGGGACTCTCGTGCTTCCTCTCGCGTGGAGGCGAGTATGTCGGGGAACTTATTCAGTTGCAGAAAGGGTGTGAAGGACCTTTGGAAGTTCCAGATGTTAGGTGCAATTAGCCTCTAGACGCTCAGCGGAAATGCGCCTCATCTCGCCTGGATGGGAGAAGCTCCTGGATTTTTCGAGTTGCGGCAGGTGCTCTCGACTTACGACGGGGACCTCAGGGCATCCAGGGACCCGTCTTGTTGCCTCCAGGAAAGGCCAGTCCCCATGCGAGTGCTGCGGGGCATCTCGGGAATTCCCCTACCCGTCGATGCCGGGGCTTAAGATCTTCTGGGTGGAGCTCCGGTGCCCAGAACCTGGATTCCTTCTCCAGTGGTGACATGGATCTTGGTACTTCTGAGTCTCCCCCAGGGGAGTCAAGTGCTCGTCTAAGTGGGGCTTTGCACGTGCCGGCCTTTCCCTCCGAGTTAGCAGCAGTGTAAGCTTCCTTCGCGTGGTCAAGCGATCTTGGCTTCCTCCGAGGCTTCCCACGAGGCTTTCACAAGGAGCTGTTCCATTGTCCACCGGGTGGTGTGACGTCGCTCCTCCCTTTGAAATCGATAGCAGTGCAGCGAAATAAACAGGTGTTCGCCCTGAATGGAACTGAGACATCTGGGACTGCTGGAATGCTGGCAGACCCTGGAGGTTTCTCCGTCGCCATTTCTGTGGAGAGCGGCCTCTTCTTGAGGTGTGACGGGAACACCGGGATTCTTCCCTGCCATCGCATCGGAATAGCGATCCCATTCTCTCGAGCTCTGAGGGCGGAAACGGGGCTCTCTGGATGTGAGCCGAACTCTCAGGTCTTTCCCTCCTCAGTTGGAGACGAGTTATGTCAGGAACTCTCTTGGAAGTTGCCAGGCAGAGGGTGTGAAGGACGCCTTTGGACTTCGTCAGGAGGTTATGGTTGATTAGCTCAGGAACGCTAAGCGGAAATTGGCGTTCATCTCCGGCCTGGAGGGGAAACCTCCTGGAGATTTTCCCGAGTTGCGGCACGGTTGCTCTCCACTTACGATGGGGAGCCAGGAGCCGCTCTGTGGCCTCAGGAAAGGCCAGTCCGGCCATGCGAAGTTGCTTTGGGGGGGGCCTCTCGGATTTCCTCTCAACTGTCGATCCCCTACCCGGCATTAAGACCGCTTGTTGGAGTCTGTGGGAGGCCTGAGGATGGCTCCTCCAGTCCCGACACTGCGGATCTTAGGGGGTAGCTTCTGGAGTGCACCCAGAGGGGGCGTTCAGTCCGTCGCTCCGAGTGGGGCCTGCACGTGCGCTTTTCTCTCGCAGCTTACAGGCAGTGGGTCACTCATTCTTTCGCCAGTGGCATCAAGGAGCTGTGGCCTTTTCCGGCTCCGAGCCTTTTTCCACGAGGCTTTTCCACGAGGCTTTCCCCACAGGCCTGTCCCATGTCGTGGCACCGAGGTGTGAGTCGATCCTCCGCTTGGAAAGAGTGGAAGGAGTGGGGCGGGAATGGATTGAGGACAACTGGGGATTCTGGAATGGTGGCCAGACTCTAGAGTTTCCTCTCACTTTCCTGGGATGAGAGCGCCTCCTCTTGAGATTGGAACCGGAACGCCGGAATTCTTTCCCCGACCACGCAGGAAATGAATCCCTCCTCTCGAAGCTATGAGACGGAATCGGGGCTCCTCTGGATGTGGGTGGACTCTCGGTGGATTCCCTCTCGCGTGAGGGAGTATGTTCGGGGAACTTATTCAGTGGCGAGAAAGGGTGTGAAGGACCTTTTGGGAGTTCCAGAATGTTAGGTGCAATTAGCCTCTAGACGCCTCAGCGGAAATGCGCGCTCATCTCGCCTGGATGGGAGAAAGCTCCTGGAATTTCTCGAGTTTGGCGGCAGTGCTCGTCCTGACTTACGGACGGACTCTCAGGGACCGCGCTCTGGGTGCCTGCAGGAAAGGCCAGTCCCCATTGGGAGTGCTCGGTGGCCCTCTCGGGATTCCTCCCCGTTCGACTGCCGGGGCCTAAAGACCTTTTTGTGGGGGTCGGGTACTATTGGAACCTGAAGGATTCCCTCAGTGCGACATGGATCTTGGCGGTTCTTCCAGGAATCTCCCCAGGGGAGTCGTCCTCATTCGAGTGGGGGCATTGAAAGAGCGCTTTCCCCCCGAACTGTAGCCAGCAGGTGTCATTCTTCCCGTCGAGTGGACTC
>NW_017196947.1:0-8289 GCF_001704415.2 Capra hircus
TCGAGGGGGGGCATGCACGTGCGCTTTCTCCCGAGCTGTAACAGCGGTGTCACTTTTCCTTCGCGAGGATCAAGGGATCAGGGGCTTTCCCTCGAGGCTTTCCACGAGGCTTTCCCACAGGCTGTCCCACGTGCCACCGTGGTGTGAGTCGATCCTCGGCTTGAAAGTCGAGGCAGTGCAGGGAAAACAGGTTTTCCCTGGAATGGACTGAGACATCTGTGGGGACTCTGGGAATGTGGCACGACGCCTGGAGCTTCCTCTCGCCTTCCTGTGGAGAGCGCTTCTCTTGTGATGCGACGGGAACGCCGGGAATTTTTCCGACGACGCAGGTAAAGGATCCCTCCTCTCGAGCAGGAGGCAAACGGGGCTCTCTGATGTGGCGGGACTCTCGTGCTTCCTCTCGAGTGGAGACGGTTATGTCGGGACTTCTTGAGTTGCAGCAAGGGTGTGAAAACCCTTTGAAGTTCCAGAGGTTAGATGTGATTAGCCTCGAGACGCCTCATCGAAATGGGCCTCATCTCGCGTGGAGGGGAGAACCTCCTGGATTTTCTTGAGTTGCGGCAGGTGCTCGCGACTTACGACGGGGACCTCAGGGACTCGCTCTGGTGGCATCAGGAAAGGCCAGTCACCATGCGAGTTACTAGGTTGCCTCTCGGGATTCCCTCCCGTCGATGCGGGGCTAAGACCTTGGTGGAGTCTGTGCCGGAACCTGAGCATTCCTCTCCAATGCAGACATGGATTTTGGGGTACTTCTGAAGTCTCCCCAGGGGATTCAGTCCTCGTCTCGAGGGGGGCATGCACGTGCGCTTTCCCCGAGCTGTAACAGCAGTGTCACGCTTCCTTCGCGAGGATCAAGGGATCAGGGGCTTTCCCTCGAGGCTTTCCAAGAGGCTTTTCCACGGGCTTCCCTACAGGCTGTGCCACGTGCCACTGTGGTGTGAGTCGATCCTCGCTTGAAAAGTCGAGGCAGTGCAGGGAAAACAGGTTTTCCCTGGGAATGGACTGAGACATCTGGAGGACTCTGGGAATGGTGGCAAGACCCTGAAGTTCCTCTCGCCTCAGGAAAGGCCAGTCCCCATGCGAGTTGCTCAGGGGCCTCTTAGGATTCCTCTCCCATTGATGCCGGGGTCTAAGTCCTTGTGTGGAGTCGTTGCTGGAACCTGAGGATTGCTCTCCAGTGCTGACATGGATCTTGGTGTATTTCTAGAGTCTCCCCAGGGGAGTCAGTCCACGTCAGAGTGGGGGCATGCACATGGGCTTTCCTGCAGTGCTGTAGCAGCAGTGTCAAGCTTCCCTTCGCGTGGATCAAGGGATCTGTGGCTTTCCCACGAGACTTTCCCACAGGGCTGTCCCACGTGCAACCGTGGTGTGAGTTGATCCTTGGCTTCAAAGCCGAGGCAGCGGCAGGGAAAACAGGGTTCCCTGGAATGGACTGAGACATCTGGGGGACTCTGGGAATGGTGGCACGACCCTGGAGTTCCTCTTGCCTTTCCTGTGGAGAGCGCCTCCTCTTGAGATGCGACGGGAACGCTGGGAATTCTTTCCCGACCACGCAGGGAAAGGATCCCTCCTCTCGAGCTAGGAGGCGGAAACGGGGCTCCTCGGGATGTGGGTGGGACTCTCGTGCTTCCTCTGGAGTGGAGACGGGTATGTCGGGGAACTTCTTGAGTTGCAGCAAGGGTGTGAAGAACCCTTTGGAAGTTCCAGATGTTTGATGTGATTAGCCTCGAGACGCCTCAGCGGAAATGGGCCTCATCTCGCCTGGAGGGGAGAACCTCCTGGATTTTCTCGAGTTTCGGCAGGTGCTCTCGACTTACGACGGGGACCTCAGAGACCCGCTCTGGTGGTCTCAGGAAAGGCCAGTCCCCATGGGAGTTGCCTCAGTGGCCTCTCAGGATTCCCCACCGTCGATGCCGGGGTGTAAGATCTTGTGTGGATTCGGTGCCGGAACCTGAGGATTCCTTTCCAGTGCTGACATGGATCTTGGGGTACTTCTGGAGTCTCCCCAGGGGAGTAAGTCCTCGTCTCGAGTGGGGGCATGCACGTGCGCTTTCCTCCCGAACTGTAGCAGCGGTGTCACGCTTTCCTTCGCGTGGATCAAGGGATCTGTCGCTTTCCCTCGAGGCTTTCCCACGAGGCTTTCCCACGAGGCTTTCCTACATGGCTGTCCCACGTGCCACCGTGGTGTGAGTCGATCCTCGGCTTGAAAGTCGAGGCAGTGCAGGAAAAACAGGTTTCCCTGGAATGGACTGAGACATCTGGGGGACTCTGGGAATGGTGGCACGACCCTGGAGTTCGTCTCGCCTTTCCTGTGGAGAGCGCCTGCTCTTGAGATGCGACGGGAACGCCGGGAATTCTTTCCCGAAGACGCAGGGAAAGGATCCCTCCTCTCGAGCTAGGAGGCGGAAAGGGGACTCCTCTGGATGTGGGCGGGACTCTCGTGCTTCCTCTAGAGTGGAGACGGGTATGTCGTGGAACTTCTTGAGTTGCAGCAAGGGTGTGAAGGACCCTTTGAAAGTTCCAGAGGTCTGATGTGATTAGCCTCCAGACGCCTCAGCGGAAATGGGCCTCATCTCGCCTGGAAGGGAGAACCTCCTGGATTTTCTCGAGTTGCGGCATGTGCTCTGGACTTACGACGGGGACCTCAGGGACTCGCTCTGGTGGCCTCAGGAAAGGCCAGTCACCATGCGAGTTGCTAGGTTGCCTCTCGGGATTCCCCTCCCGTCGATGCCGGGGCCTGAGACCTTGTGTGGAGTCAGTGCCGGAACCTGAGCATTCCTCTCCAATGCGGACATGGATCTTGGGGTACTTCTGAAGTCTCCCCAGGGGAGTCAGTCCTCGTCTCGAGTGGGGGCAACACGTGCGCTTTCCTCCGAGCTGTAGCAGCAGTGTCACGCTTCCCTTCGCGAGGATCAAGGGATCAGGGGCTTTCCCTCGAGGCTTTCCCACGAGGCTTTTCCACGAGGATTTCCTACATGGCTGTCCCACGTGCCACCGTGGTGTGGGTCGATCATCGGCTTGAAAGTCGAGGCAGTGCAGGGAAAACAGATTTCCCTGGAATGGACTGAGACATCTGGGCGACACTGGGAATGGTGGGACGACCCTGGAGTTCCTCTCGCCTTTCCTGTGCAGAGCGCCTGCTCTTGATATGCGACGGGAAAGCCGGGAATTCTTTCCCGACCACGCAGGGAAAGGATCTCTCCTCTCGAGCAAGGAGGCGGAAACGGGGCTCCTCAGGATATGGGCGGGACTCTAGTGCTTCCTCTGGAGTGGAGACGGGCATGTCAGGTAACTTCTTGAGTTGCAGCAAGGGTGTGAAGGACCCTTTGGAAGTTCAGAGGTTAGGTGTGATTAGCCTCGAGACGCCTCAGCGGAAATGGGCCTCATCTCGCCTGGAGGGGAGAACCTCCTGGATTTTTTCGAGTTGCGGCTGGTGCTCTCGATTTACGACGGGGACTTCAGGGACCCGCTCTGGTGGCCTCAGGAAAGGCCAGTCCCCATCCGAGTTGCTCGGGGTCCTCTCGGGATTCCTCTCCCGTCGATGCCGGGGCCGAAGACCTTGTGTGGAAACGGTGCCGGAACCTGAGGATTCCTCTCGAATGCTGACATGGATCTTGGGGTACTTCTGGAGTCACCGCAGGGGAGTCAGTTCTCGTCTCGAGTGGGGACATGCACGTGCGCTTTCCTCCCGAGCTGTAGCAGCGGTGTCACTCTTCCATTCGCCTGGATCAAGGGATCAGGGGCTTTCCCTCGAGGCTTTCCCACGAGGCTTTCCCACAGGGCTGTCCCACGTGCCCCCGTGGTGTGAGTCGATCCTCGGCTTGAAAGTCGAGGCAGTGCAGGGAAAACAGGTTTCCCTGGAATGGACTGAGACATCTGGGGGACTCTGGGAATGGTGGCACGACCCTGGAGTTCCTCTCGCCTTTCCTGTGGAGAGCGCTTCCTCTTGTGATGTGACGGGAACGCCGGGAATTGTTTCCCGACGACGCAGGTAAAGGATCCCTCCTCTGGAGCTAGGAGGCGTAAACGGGGCTCCTAGAATGTGGGCGGGACTCTCGTGCTTCCTCTCGGGTGGAGACGGTTATGTCGTGGAACTTCTTGAGTTGCAGCAAGGGTGTGAAAAACCCTTTGAAAGTTCCAGAGGTTAGATGTGATTAGCCTCGAGACGCCTCATCGGAAATGGGCCTCATCTCGCGTGGAGGGGAGAACCTCCTGGATTTTCTTGAGTTGCGGCAGGTGTTCTCGACTTACGACGGGGACCTCAGGGACTCGCTCAGGTGGCCTCAGGAAAGGCCAGTCCCCATCCGAGTTGCTCGGGGTCCTCTCGGGATTCCTCTCCGGTCGATGCTGGGGCCTAAGATCTTGTGTGGAGTCAGTGCCGGAACCTGAGGATTCCTCTCCAGTGCTGACATGGATATTGTGGTACTTCTGGAGTCTCCCTAGGGGAGTTAGTCCTCGTCTCGAGTGGGGACATGCACGTGCGCTTTCTTCCCGAGCTGTAGCAGCGGTGTCACGCTTCCATTCGCGGTGGATCAAGGGATCTGTGGCTTTCCCTCGAGGCTTTCCCACGATGCTTTCACACATGGCTTTCCCACAGGGCTGTGCCACGTGCCACCGTGGTGTGAGTCGATCCTCGGCTTGAAAGTCGAGGCAGTGCAGGGAAAACAGGTTTCCCTGGAATGGACTGAGACATCTGGAGGACTCTGGGAATGGTGGCAAGACCCTGAAGTTCCTCTCGCCTCAGGAAAGGCCAGTCCCCATGCGAGTTGCTCAGGGGCCTCTTAGGATTCCTCTCCCATTGATGCCGGGGTCTAAGTCCTTGTGTGGAGTCGTTGCTGGAACCTGAGGATTGCTCTCCAGTGCTGACATGGATCTTGGTGTATTTCTAGAGTCTCCCCAGGGGAGTCAGTCCACGTCAGAGTGGGGGCATGCACATGGGCTTTCCTGCAGTGCTGTAGCAGCAGTGTCAAGCTTCCCTTCGCGTGGATCAAGGGATCTGTGGCTTTCCCACGAGACTTTCCCACAGGGCTGTCCCACGTGCAACCGTGGTGTGAGTTGATCCTTGGCTTCAAAGCCGAGGCAGCGCAGGGAAAACAGGGTTCCCTGGAATGGACTGAGACATCTGGGGGACTCTGGGAATGGTGGCACGACCCTGGAGTTCCTCTTGCCTTTCCTGTGGAGAGCGCCTCCTCTTGAGATGCGACGGGAACGCTGGGAATTCTTTCCCGACCACGCAGGGAAAGGATCCCTCCTCTCGAGCTAGGAGGCGGAAACGGGGCTCCTCGGGATGTGGGTGGGACTCTCGTGCTTCCTCTGGAGTGGAGACGGGTATGTCGGGGAACTTCTTGAGTTGCAGCAAGGGTGTGAAGAACCCTTTGGAAGTTCCAGATGTTTGATGTGATTAGCCTCGAGACGCCTCAGCGGAAATGGGCCTCATCTCGCCTGGAGGGGAGAACCTCCTGGATTTTCTCGAGTTTCGGCAGGTGCTCTCGACTTACGACGGGGACCTCAGAGACCCGCTCTGGTGGTCTCAGGAAAGGCCAGTCCCCATGGGAGTTGCTCAGTGGCCTCTCAGGATTCCCCACCCGTCGATGCCGGGGTGTAAGATCTTGTGTGGATTCGGTGCCGGAACCTGAGGATTCCTTTCCAGTGCTGACATGGATCTTGGGGTACTTCTGGAGTCTCCCCAGGGGAGTAAGTCCTCGTCTCGAGTGGGGGCATGCACGTGCGCTTTCCTCCCGAACTGTAGCAGCGGTGTCACGCTTTCCTTCGCGTGGATCAAGGGATCTGTCGCTTTCCCTCGAGGCTTTCCCACGAGGCTTTCCCACGAGGCTTTCCTACATGGCTGTCCCACGTGCCACCGTGGTGTGAGTCGATCCTCGGCTTGAAAGTCGAGGCAGTGCAGGAAAAACAGGTTTCCCTGGAATGGACTGAGACATCTGGGGGACTCTGGGAATGGTGGCACGACCCTGGAGTTCGTCTCGCCTTTCCTGTGGAGAGCGCCTGCTCTTGAGATGCGACGGGAACGCCGGGAATTCTTTCCCGAAGACGCAGGGAAAGGATCCCTCCTCTCGAGCTAGGAGGCGGAAAGGGGACTCCTCTGGATGTGGGCGGGACTCTCGTGCTTCCTCTAGAGTGGAGACGGGTATGTCGTGGAACTTCTTGAGTTGCAGCAAGGGTGTGAAGGACCCTTTGAAAGTTCCAGAGGTCTGATGTGATTAGCCTCCAGACGCCTCAGCGGAAATGGGCCTCATCTCGCCTGGAAGGGAGAACCTCCTGGATTTTCTCGAGTTGCGGCATGTGCTCTGGACTTACGACGGGGACCTCAGGGACTCGCTCTGGTGGCCTCAGGAAAGGCCAGTCACCATGCGAGTTGCTAGGTTGCCTCTCGGGATTCCCCTCCCGTCGATGCCGGGGCCTGAGACCTTGTGTGGAGTCAGTGCCGGAACCTGAGCATTCCTCTCCAATGCGGACATGGATCTTGGGGTACTTCTGAAGTCTCCCCAGGGGAGTCAGTCCTCGTCTCGAGTGGGGGCAACACGTGCGCTTTCCTCCGAGCTGTAGCAGCAGTGTCACGCTTCCCTTCGCGAGGATCAAGGGATCAGGGGCTTTCCCTCGAGGCTTTCCCACGAGGCTTTTCCACGAGGATTTCCTACATGGCTGTCCCACGTGCCACCGTGGTGTGGGTCGATCATCGGCTTGAAAGTCGAGGCAGTGCAGGGAAAACAGATTTCCCTGGAATGGACTGAGACATCTGGGCGACACTGGGAATGGTGGGACGACCCTGGAGTTCCTCTCGCCTTTCCTGTGCAGAGCGCCTGCTCTTGATATGCGACGGGAAAGCCGGGAATTCTTTCCCGACCACGCAGGGAAAGGATCTCTCCTCTCGAGCAAGGAGGCGGAAACGGGGCTCCTCAGGATATGGGCGGGACTCTAGTGCTTCCTCTGGAGTGGAGACGGGCATGTCAGGTAACTTCTTGAGTTGCAGCAAGGGTGTGAAGGACCCTTTGGAAGTCCAGAGGTTAGGTGTGATTAGCCTCGAGACGCCTCAGCGGAAATGGGCCTCATCTCGCCTGGAGGGGAGAACCTCCTGGATTTTTTCGAGTTGCGGCTGGTGCTCTCGATTTACGACGGGGACTTCAGGGACCCGCTCTGGTGGCCTCAGGAAAGGCCAGTCCCCATCCGAGTTGCTCGGGGTCCTCTCGGGATTCCTCTCCCGTCGATGCCGGGGCCGAAGACCTTGTGTGGAAACGGTGCCGGAACCTGAGGATTCCTCTCGAATGCTGACATGGATCTTGGGTACTTCTGGAGTCACCGCAGGGGAGTCAGTTCTCGTCTCGAGTGGGGACATGCACGTGCGCTTTCCTCCCGAGCTGTAGCAGCGGTGTCACTCTTCCCATTCGCCTGGATCAAGGGATCAGGGGCTTTCCCTCGAGGCTTTCCCACGAGGCTTTCCCACAGGGCTGTCCCACGTGCCCCCGTGGTGTGAGTCGATCCTCGGCTTGAAAGTCGAGGCAGTGCAGGGAAAACAGGTTTCCCTGGAATGGACTGAGACATCTGGGGGACTCTGGGAATGGTGGCACGACCCTGGAGTTCCTCTCGCCTTTCCTGTGGAGAGCGCTTCCTCTTGTGATGTGACGGGAACGCCGGGAATTGTTTCCCGACGACGCAGGTAAAGGATCCCTCCTCTGGAGCTAGGAGGCGTAAACGGGGCTCCTAGAATGTGGGCGGGACTCTCGTGCTTCCTCTCGGGTGGAGACGGTTATGTCGTGGAACTTCTTGAGTTGCAGCAAGGGTGTGAAAAACCCTTTGAAAGTTCCAGAGGTTAGATGTGATTAGCCTCGAGACGCCTCATCGGAAATGGGCCTCATCTCGCGTGGAGGGGAGAACCTCCTGGATTTTCTTGAGTTGCGGCAGGTGTTCTCGACTTACGGACGGGGACCTCAGGGACTCGCTCAGGTGGCCTCAGGAAAGGCCAGTCCCCATCCGAGTTGCTCGGGGTCCTCTCGGGATTCCTCTCCGGTCGATGCTGGGGCCTAAGATCTTGTGTGGAGTCAGTGCCGGAACCTGAGGATTCCTCTCCAGTGCTGACATGGATATTGTGGTACTTCTGGAGTCTCCCTAGGGGAGTTAGTCCTCGTCTCGAGTGGGGACATGCACGTGCGCTTTCTTCCCGAGCTGTAGCAGCGGTGCGGTGTCAGACGCTTCATTCGCGTGATAAGGATCTGTGCTTTCCGCTCGAGGCTTTCCCACGATGCTTTCACACATGGCTTTCCTTACAGCTGTGCG
>NW_017196948.1:0-8289 GCF_001704415.2 Capra hircus
GCTTCCCACGAGGCTTTCCCACGAGGCTTTCCCACAGGTCTGTCCCACGTGCCACCGTGGTGTGAGTCGATCCTCGGCTTGAAAGTCGAGCAGTGCAGGGAAAAACAGGTTTCCCTGGAATGGACTGAGACATCTGGGGGACTCTGGGAATGGTGAACGACGCTGGAGTTCCTCTCGCCTTTCCTGTGGAGGTCGCCTCCTCTTGAGATGCGACTGGAACCCCGGGAATTCTTTCCCGAATACGCAGGGAAAGGATCCCTCCTCTCAAGCTAGGAGGGAAAGGGGACTCCTCTGGATGTGGGCGGACTCTCGTGCTTCCTCTCGAGTGGAGACGGGTATGTGGGGGAACTTCTTGAGTTGCAGCAAGGGTGTGAAGGACCCTATATTAGTTCCAGAGTTTACGTGTGATTAGGTTCAAGACGCCTCAGTGGAAATGGGCCTCATCTCGCCTGGAGGGGAGAACCTCCTGGATTTTGTCGAGTTGCAGCAGGTTCTCTTGACTTACGGGGACCTCAGGGACCCGCTCTGGTGGCCTCAGGAAAGGCCAGTCCCCATGCGAGTTGCTCGGGGCCTCAGGACTCCTCTCCCGTCGATGCCGGGGCGTAAGATCTTGTGTGGATTCGGTGCCAGAACCTGAGGATTCCTCTCCAGTGCTGACATGGATCTTGGGGTACTTCTGGAGTCTCCCAGAGGACTCAGTCCTCGTCTCGAGTGGAGGAATGCACGTGCGTTTCCTCCTGAGCTCTAGCAGCAGTGTCACGCTTTCCCTTCGCGGATTAAGGGATCTGTGGCTTTCCTCGAGGCTTTCCCACGAGGCTTTCCCACAGGGCTGTCCCACGTGCCACCGTGGTGTGAGTCGATCCTCGGCTTGAAAGTCGAGGCAGTGCAGCGAAAACAGGTTTCCCTGTAATGGACTGATATATCTGGGGACTCTGGGAATGGTGGCATGACCCTGGAGTTCCTCTCGCCTTTCCTGTGGAGAGCGCCTCCTCTTTCGATGCGACGGAACACTGGGAATTCTATCCCGAGCACTCAGGGAAGGATCCCTCCTCTCGAGATAGGAGGCGCAAACGGGCTCCTCTGGATGTGGGCGGGACTCTCGTGCTTCCTCTCGAGTGGAGACGGGTATGTCAGGGAACTTCTTGAGTTGCAGCAAGGGTGTGAAGGACCCTTTCGAAGTTCCAGGGGTTAAGTGTGATTAGCCTCCATGCTCATCGGAAGTGGGCCTCATCTCGCCTGGAGGGGAGAAGCTCCTGGATTTTCTCGAGTTGCGGCAGGTGCTCTCGACTTACGACGGCGACCTCAGGTACCAGCTCTGGTGGCCTCAGGAAAGGCCAATCCCATGCGAGTTGCTCGGGGGCCTCTCGGATTCCTCTCCTGTGGATGCCGGGGCCTAAGACCTTGTGTGGAGTTGGTGCCGGAACCTGAGGATTCCTCTCCAGTGCTGACATGGATCTTGGGTACTTCTGGAGTCTCCCAGGGAGTCAGTCCTCGTCTCGAGTGGGGGCGTGCACGTGCGCTTTCCTCGCGAGCTGTAGGAGCAGTGTGGCGCTTCCCTTCGCGTAGTTCAAGGGATCTGTGGCTTTCCCTCGAGGCTTTCCCACAGGGCTGTCCCACGTGCCACCGTGGTGTGAGTCGATCCTCGGCTTCAAAGTCGAGGCAGTGCAGGGAAAACTGGTTTCCCTGGAATGGACTGAGACATCTGGGGGACTCTGGAATGGTGGCACCACCCTGGAGTTCCTCTCGCCTTTCCTGTGGAGAGCGCCTCCTCTTGAGATGCGACGGAAACGCCGGGAAATCTTTCCCGACCACGCAGGGAAAGGATCCCTCCTCTTGAGAGAGGTGGCAGAAAAGGGTCTCCTTCGGATGTGGGCGGGACTCTCGTGCTTCCTCTCGAGTGGAGACGGGTAAGTCGGGGAACTACTTCAGTTGAAGCAAGGGTGTGAAGGACCCTTTTGAAGTTCCAGAGGTTAGGTGTTATTAGCCTCGAGACGCCTCAGCGGAAATGGGCCTCATCTCGCCTGGAGGGGAGAACCTCCTGGATTTTCTCGAGTTGCGGCAGGTGCTCTCGACTTACGACGGGGACCTCAGGGACCCACTCTGGTGGCCTCAGGAAAGGTCAGTCCCCATGCGAGTTCCTTGGGGCCTCTCGGGATTCCTCTCCCGTCGATGCTGGGCCTAAGAACTTGTGTGGAGTCGGTGCCGGAACCTGAGGATTCCTCTCCAGTGCTGACATGGATCTTGGGTACTTCTGGAGTCTGCCCAAGGGAGTCAGTCCTCTTCTCGAGAGGGCGCATGCACGTGCGCTTTCCTCCCGAGCTGTAGCAGCAGTGTCGCGCTTCCCTTCCCGAGGATCAATGGATCTGTGGCTTTCCCTCGAGGCTTTCCACGAGGCTTTCCCACGAGGCTTTCCCACAGGGCTGTCCACGTGCCACCGTGGTGTGAGTCGATCCTCGCTTCTAAGTCGAGGCAGTGCAGGGAAAACAGGTTTCCCTGGAATGGACTGAGATATCTGGGGGACTCTGGGAATGGTGGCACGACCCTGGAGTTCCTCTCGCCTTTCCTGTGGAGAGCGCCTCCTCTTGAGATCCAACAGGAAAACCGGGAATTCTTTCCCGACCACGCAGGGAAAGGATCCCTCCTCTCGAGCTAGGAGGCGCAAACGGGGCTCCTCTGGATGTGGGCGGGACTCTCGTGCTTCCTCTCGAGTGGAGACGGGTATGTCGGGGAACTTCTTGAGTTGCAGCAAGGGTGTGAAGGACCCTTTGGAAGTTCCAGAGGTTAGGTGTGATTAACCACGAGAAGCCTCAGCGGAAATGGGACTCATCTCGCCTGGAGGGGAGAACCTCCTGGATTTTCTCGAGTTGCGGCAGGTGCTCTCGACTTAAGACGGGGACCTCAGGGACCCGCTCTGGTGGCCTCAGGAAAGGCCAGTCCCCATGCGAGTTGCTCGGGGCCTCTCGGGATTCCTCTTCCGTCGATGCCGGTCCTAAGACCTTGTGTGGAGTCGGTGCCGGAACCTGACGTTTCCTCTCCAGTGACGACATGGATCTCTGGGTACTTCTGAAGTCTCCCCAGGGAGTCAGTCCTCGTCTCGAGTGGGGCATGCACGTGTGCCTTCCTCCCGAGCTGTAGCAGCAGTGTCATGCTTTCCATGGAGTGGATCAAGGGATCTGTGGCTTTCCCTCGACGCTTTCCCACGAGGCTTTCCCACGAGGCTTTCCACAGGGCTGTACCTCGAGCCACCGTGGTGTGAGTCGATCCTTGGCTTGAAGGTCGAGGCAGTGCAGGGAAAACAGGTTTCCCTGGAATGGACTGAGACATCTGGGGGACTCTGGGAATGGTGGCACGACCCTGGAGTTCCTCTCGCCTTTCCTGTGGAGAGCGCCTCCTCTTGAGATGCGACGGGAACGCCGGGAATTCTTTCCCCACCAAGCAGGGAAAGGATCCCTCCTCTCGAGCTAGGAGGCGGAAACTGGGCTCCTCTGGATGTGGGCAGAACTCTCGTGCTTCCTCTCGAGTGGAGACGGGTATGTCGGGGAACTACTTGAGTTGCAGCAAGGGTGTGAAGGACCCTTTGGAAGTTCCAGATATTAGGTGTGATTTGCCTCGATTCGCCTCAGCGGAAATGGGCCTCATCTCGCCTCTAGGGGAGAACCTCCTGAATTTTCTCGAGTTGCGGCTGGTGCTCACGAATTACGTCGGGGACCTCAGGGACACGCTCTGGTTCCTCAGGAATGGCTAGTCCCCTTGCGAGCTGCTCGGGGCCTCTCGGGATTCCTCTCAGTCGATGCCGGGGCCTAAGACCTTGTGTGGCGTCGGTGCTAGAACCTGAGATTCTTCTTCAGTGATGACATGGATCTTGGGTACTTCTGCAGTCTCCACAAGGGAGTCAGTCCTCGTCTCAAGTGGCGGCATGCACGTGCGCTTTCCTCTCGAGCTGTAGCAGCAGTGTCACGCTGGCTTAAGACCTTGTTTAGCATCGGTGCCGGAACCTGAGTGTTCCTCTCCAGTGCTGACATGGATCTTGGGTACTTCTAAGTCTCCCCAGGGGAGTCAGTCCTCGTCTCAAGTGGGGGCCTTCACGTGCGCTTTCCTCTCGATCTGTAGCAGCAGTGTCACGCTTCCCTTCGCGTGGATCAAGCGGCTTTCCCACGAGGCTTTCCCACGAGGCTTTCCCACAGGGCTGTTACAAGTGCCACTGTGGTGTGAGTCGATCTTCGGCTTGAAAGTCGAGGCATTGCAGGGAAAACAGGTTTCCCTGGAATGGACTGAGAAATCTGGGGTCTCGGGAATGGTGGCACGACCCTGGAGTTCCTCTCGCCTTTCCTGTGGAGAGCGCCTCTTCTTGAGATGCGACGGGAACGCGGGAATTCTTTCCCCACCACGCAGTGAAAGGATCCCTCCTCTCGAGCTAAGAGGCAGAAACGGGGCTCCTCTGGATGTGGCGGGATTCTCGAGCTTCCTCTCGAGTGGAGACGGGTATGTCGGGTAACTTCTTGAGTTGCAGCAAGGGTGTGAAGGACCCTTTGGAATTTACAGATGTTAGGTGTGATTAGCCTCGAGACGCCTCAGGGCAAATGGGCCTCATCTCGCCTGGAGGGGAGAACCTCCTGGATTTTCTCGAGTTGCGGCATGTGCTCTCGATTTACGACGGGGACCACAGGGACCCGCTATGGTGGCCTCAAGAAAGGTCAGTCCCCATGCGAGTTACACGGGGCCTCTCGGGTTTCATCTCCCGTCGATGTTGGGGCCTAAGATCTTGTGTGGAACAGTGCCCGAACCTGAGCATTCCTCTCCAGTGCTGACATGGATCTTGGGTACTTCTGCAGTCTCCCCAGGGGAGTCAGTCTTCGTCTAGTGTGGTGGCATGCACGTGCGCTTTCCTTCCGAGCTGTAGCAGAAGTGTCGCTCTTCCCTTCGCGGGATCAAGGGATCTGTGGCTTTCCCTCTAGGCTTTCCCACGAGGCTTTCCCACTAGGCTTTCCCACAGGGCTATCCCACGTGCCACCGTGTGTGACTCGATCCTCGGCTTGAAAGTCGAGGCAGTGCAGGGAAAACAGGTTTCCCTGGAATGGACTGAGACATCTGGGGTCTATGGGAATGGTGGCACGACCCTGGAGTTCCTCTCGCCTTTCCTGTGGAGAGCGCCTCCTCTTGTGATGCGACGGAAACGCTGTGAATTCTTTCCCCACCACGCAGGGAAAGGATCCCTCCACTCGAGCTAGGAGGCGAAAACGTGGCTCCCCTGGATGTGGGCTGTATTCTCGTTCTTCCTTTCGAGTGGAGACAGGTATGTCGGGGAACTTCTTGAGTTGCAGCAAGGGTGTGAAGGACCCTTTGGAATTTCCACATGTTAAATGTGATTAGCCTCGAGACGCCTCAGCGGAAATGGGCCTCATCTCGCCTGGAGGGAGAACCTCCTGGATTTTCTCGAGTTGCGGCAGGTGCTCTCGACTTACGACGGGGACCTCAGGGACCCACTCTGGTGGCCTCAGGAAAGGCCAGTCCCCATGCGAGTTGCTCGGGGCCTCTCGGGATTCCTCTCCCGTCGATGCCAGGGCCTAAGACCTTGTGTGGAGTCTGTTCCGGAACCTGAGGATTCCTCTCCAGTGCTGACATAAAACTTGGGGTACTTCTGAGTCTCCCAGGGGAGTCAGTCCTCGTCTCGAGTGGGGGCCTGCACGTGCGCTTTCCTCTCGAGCTTTAGCAGCAGTGTCACGCTTCCCTTCGCGTGGATCAAGGGATCTGTGGCTTTCCCTCGAGGCTTTCCCACGAGGCTTTCCCACAGGGCTGTCCCACGTGCCACCGTGGTGTGAGTCGATCCTCGGCTTGAAAGTGGAGGCAGTGCAGGGAAACAGGTTCCCTGGAATGGACTGAGACATCTGGGGGACTCTGGGAATGGTTTCACGACCCTGGACTCGTGGGAAAGACTTGTGGGAAAGCCTCGTGGGAAAGCCTTGTGGGAAAGCCTCGTGGGAAAGCCACAGATCCCTTGATCCACGCGAAGGAAAGCGTGACACTGCTGTTACAGCTCGGGAGGAAAGAGCACGTGCATGCCCCCACTCGAGACGAGGACTGACTCCCCTGGGGAGACTCCAGAAGTACCCCAAGTTCCATGTCAGCACTGGAGAGTAATCCTCAGGTTCCGGCACCGAATCCACACAAGCTCTTAATCCACAGCATCTACAGGAGAGGAATCCCGAGATGCCCCCGAGCAACTCGCATGGGGACTGGCCTTTCCTGAGGCCACCAGAGCGAGTCCATGAGGTCCACGTCGTAAGTCAAGAGCACATGCCGCAACGCGAGAAAATCCAGGAGGTTCTCCCCTGCAGGCGAGATGAGGCCCATTCGTGCTGAGGCGTCTCGAGGCTAATCAGAGCTAACCTCTGGAACATCCAAAGGGTCCTTCACACCCTTGCTGCAACCCAAGAAGTTCCCCTGCATGCCCGTCTCCACTCGAGAGGAAGCACGCGAGTCCCGCCCACATCGCGAGGAGCCGCGTTTTCGCATCCTAGCTCGAGAGGAGGGATCCTTTCCCTGCGTGTTCGGGAAAGAATTCCCGGCGTTCCCGTCGCATCTCAACAGGAGGCCCTCTCCACAGGAAAGACGAGAGGAACTCCAGGGTCGTGCCACCATTCCCAGAGTCCCCCAGATGTCTCAGTCCATTCCAGGGAAACCTGTTTTCCCTGCACTGCCTCGACTTTAAAGCCGAGGATCCACTCACACCACGGTGGCACGTGGGACAGCCCTGTGGGAAAGCCTCCTGAAAAGCCTCGTGGGAAAGCCTCGAGGGAAAGCCACAGATCCCTTGATCCACGCGAAGGGAAGCGTGACACTGCTCCTAAAGCTCGGGAGGAAAGCACACGTGCATGCCCCCATTCAAGACGAGAACTGACTCCCCTGGGGAGACTCCAGAAGTACCCCAAGATCCATGTCAGCACTGGAGAGGAATCATCAGGTTTCAGGACCGACTCCACACAAGGTCTTAGTCCACAGCATCGACAGGAGAGGAATCCCGAGAGGCCCCCGAGCAACTCGCATGGGGCCTGGCCTTTCCTGAGGCCACCAGAGCGGGTCCCTGAGGTCCCGGTCGTAAGTCGAGAGCACCTGCCGCAACTCGAGAAAATCCAGGAGGTTCTCCCCTCCAGGCGAGATGAGGCCCATTTCCGTGGAGGTGTCTCGAGCCTAATCACACCTAACCTCTGGAACTTCCAACGGGTCCTTCACACCCTTGCTGCAACTCAAGAAATTCCCGACATATCCGTCTCCACTCGAGAGGAAGCACGAGAGTCCCACCCCATCCAGAGGAGCCCCGATTCTGCCTCCTACCTCGAGAGGAGGGATCCTTTCCCTGCGTGGTCCGGAAAGAATTCCCGGCGTTCCCGTCGCATCTCAAGAGGAGGCGCTCTCCACAGGAAAGGCGAGAGGATCTTCAGGGTCGTGTCACCATTCCCAGAGCCCAAAGATGTCTCAGTCCATTCCAGGAAATCATGTTTTCCCTGCACTGCCTCGACTTTCAAGCCGATGATCGACTCACACCACGGTGGCACGTGGGACAGCCCTGTGGGTAAGCCTCGTGGAAAGCCTCGAGGGAAAGCCACAGATCCCTTGATCCACCCGAAGTAAAGCGTGACACGGCTGCTACAGCTCGGGAGGAAAGCGCAGGTGCATGCCCCCACTCTAGACGAGGACTGACTCCCCTGGGGAGACCCAGAAGAACCCCAAGATCTATGTCAGCACTGGAGAGGAATCCTAAGTTCCCGGCCCGAATCCACACAAGGTCTTAGGCCCCGGCATCGACGGGAGAGGAATCCGAGAGGCCCCCGAGCAACTCGCATGGGGACTGGCCTTTCCTGAGGCCACCAGAGCGAGTCCCTGAGCTCCCCGTCGTAAGTCGAGAGCACCTGCTGCAACTCGAGAAAATCCAGGAGGTTCTCCCCTCTAGGCGAGATGAGGCCAATTTCCGCTGAGGCGTCTCACGGCTTATTACAGCTAACATCTCGAACTTCAAAAGGGTCCTTCACTCCCTTGCTGCAACTCAAGAAGTTCCCCAACATTCCGTATCCACTCGAGAGGAAGCACGAGAGTCCCGCCCACATCCAGAGGAGCCCGTTTCCGCCTCCTAGCTCGAGAGGTGGGATCCTTTCACTGCGTGGTCTGGAAAGAATTCCCGGCATTACCGTCGCATCTCAAGAGGAGGCGCTCTCCACAAAGAAAGGCGAGAGGAACTCCAGGGTCGTGCCCATTCCCAGAGTCCCCCAGATGTCTCAGTCCATTCCAGGCAAC
>NW_017196949.1:0-8289 GCF_001704415.2 Capra hircus
CCTCTTTCCGTGTGCAGGCCTAAGACCGTTGTGTGGAGTCGGTGCCGCAACCTGAGGATTCCTCTCCAGGGATGACATGGATCTTGGGGTACATCTGGGGTCTCCCCAGGGGAGTCAGTCCTCGTCTCGAGTGGGGCATGCACGTGCGCTTTCCCCTCCAGAGCTGTAGCTGCAGTGTCACGCTTCCCTTCGCGTGGATCAGGGATCTGTGGCTTTCCCTCGAGGCTTTCTTTCCCACGATGCTTTCCACGAGCTTTCCCACAGGGCTGTCCCACGTGCCACCGTGGTGTGAGTCGATACTCGGCTTGAAAGTCGAGGCAGT
Organism: Capra hircus; assembly: GCF_001704415.2. NCBI lineage: Eukaryota > Metazoa > Chordata > Mammalia > Artiodactyla > Bovidae > Capra > Capra hircus. Next base: position 323 of record NW_017196949.1, read on the forward strand.
GCAGGGAAAACAGGTTTCCCCTGGAATGGACTGAGACATATGGGGGACCCTGGCAAAGGTGGCACGACCCTGGATTTCCTCTCGCCTTTCCTGTGGAGAGCGCCTCCTCTTGAGATGCGACGGGAACGCCGGGAATTCTTTCCCGATCACGCAGGAAAGGATCCATCCTCTCGAGCTAGGAGGCGGAAACGGGGCTCCTCTATATGGGGCGGGACTCTCGTGCTTCCTCTCCAGTGGAGACGGGAATGTCGGGGAACTTCTTGAGTTGCAACAAGGGTGTGAAAAACCCTTTGGAAGTTCCAGAGGTTAGGTGTGATTAGCCTCGAGACGCCTCAGCGGAAATGGGCCTCATATCGCCTGGAGGGGAGAACCTCCAGGATTTTCTCGAGTTTCGGCAGGAGCTCTCGACTGGGACGGGGACCTCAGGGACCCGCTCTGGTGGCCTCAGGAAAGGCCTGTCCCATGGAGTTGCTCGGGGCCTCTCGGGATTCCTCTCCCGTCGATGCCGGAGCTAAGACCTTGTGTGGAGTCGGTGCCGAAACCTGAGGATTCCTGTCCAGTGCTGATATGGATCTTGGGGTACTCTTGGAGTCTCCCCAGGGGAGTCAGTCCTCGTCTCGAGTGGGGCATGCACGTGCGGTTTCCTCTCGAGCTGTAGCAGCATTGTCACGCTTCCCTTCGCGTGGATCAAGGGATCTGTGGCTTTCCCTCGAGGCTTTCTCACGAGGCTTTCCCACGAGGCTTTCACACAGGGCTGTCCCACATCCGTGGTGTGAGTCTATCCTCGGCTTGAAAGTCGAGGCAGTGCAGGGAAAACAGGATTCCCCTGGAATGGACTGAGACATCTGGGGGCCCTGGCAATGGTGGCACGACCCTGGAGTTCCTCTCGCCTTTCCTGTGGAGAGCGCCTCCTCTTGAGAATGCGACGGGAATGCCGGGAATTCTTTCCCCGGACCACGCAGGGAAAGGATCCCTCCTCTCGAGCTGGGAGGCATCTACGGGGCTCCTCTGGATGTGGGCGGGACTCTCGTGCTTCCGCTCGAGTGGAGACGGGTATGTCGGGGATCTTCTTGAGTTGCAGCAAGGGTGTGAAGGACCCTTTGGAAGTTCCAGAGGTTAGGTGTGGTTAGCCTCGGAGACGCCTCAGCCGAAATGGGCCTCATCTCGCCTGTAGGGGAGAATCTCCCTGGATTTTCTCGAGTTGCGGCAGGTGCCTCTCGACTTACGACGGGGACCTCAGGTGCCCGCTCTGGTGGCCTCAGGAAAGGCCAGTCCTCATGCGAGTTGCCTCGGGGCCTATCGGGATTTCTCTTCCGGCGATGCCGGGGACTTAGACCTTGTTTGGAGTCGGTGCTGGAACCTGAGGTTTCCTCTCCAGTGCTGACATGGATCTTGGGGTACTTCTGTGGTCTCCCCAGAGGAGTCAGTCCTCGTCTCGAGTGGGGGCATGCATGTGCGCTTTCCTCCCGAGCTCTAGCAGCAGTGTCACGCTTTCCTTCGCGTGGATCCAGGGATCTGTGGCTTTCCCTCGAGGCTTTCCCTCGAGGCTTTACCACGAGGCTTTCCCACGAGGCTTTCCCACGAGCTTTCCCACAGGGCTTTCCCACGTGCCACCGTGGTGTGAGTCGATACTCGGCTTTTGAAAGTCAAGGCAGTGCAGGGAAAACAGGTTTCCCCTGGAATGGACTGAGACATCTGGAGGACCCTGGCAATGGTGGCACGACCCTGGATTTCCTCTCGCCTTTCCTGTGGAGAGCGCCTCCTCTTGAGATGCGACGGGAACGCCGGTAATTCTTTCCCGACCACGCAGTGAAAGGATTCCTACTCTCGAGGTAGAATCCGGAAACGGGGCTCCTCTGGATGTGGGCGGGACTCTCGTGCTTCCTCTCGAGTGGAGACGGGTATGTCGGGGAACTTCTTGAGTTGCAGCAAGGGTGTGAAGGACCCTTTGGAAGTTCCAGAGGTTAGGTGTGCTTAGGCTCGAGACAACTCAGCGGAAATGGGCCTCATCTCGCCTGGAGGGGAGAACCTCCTGAATTTTCTCGAGTTTGCGGCAGGTGCTCTCGACTTACGACGGGGACCTCAGGGACCCGCTCCGGTGGCCTCAGGAAAGGCCAGTCCCATGCCAGTTGCTCGGTGGCCTCTCGGGATTCCTCTCCCGTCGATGCCGGGGCCTAAAGACCTTGTGTGGAGTCGGTCCTGGAACCTGAGGATTCCTCTCCAGTGCTGACATGAATCTTGGGGTACTCCTGGAGTCTCCACAAGGGAGTCAGGTCTCGTCTCGAGTGGGGGCATGAGCGTGCCCTTTCCTCCCATGCTGTAGCAGCAGTGTCACGCTTCCCCATTCCTGGACCAAGGGATCTGTGGCTTTCCCTCGAGTCTTTCCCACTAGGCTTTCCCACAGGGCTGTCCCACGTGTGACAGTGGTGTGAGTCGATCCTCGGCTTGAAAGTCGAGGCAGTGCAGGGAAAACAGGTTCCTGTGGAATGGACTGAGACATATGGGTGAGTCTCGGAATGGTGGCACGACCCTGCAGTTCCTCTCCCCCTTTCCTTTGGAGACTGCCTCCTCTTAAGATGCGATGGGATGCCGGGAATTTCTTTCCCGACCAATCAGGGAAAGGATCGCTCATCTCGAGCTACGAGCCGGAAACGGAGCTCCTCTGGATGTGGCCGGGACACTCGTGCTTCCTCTTGAGTGGAGACGGGTATGTCGGGGAACTTCTTGAGTTGCAGCATGACTGTGAAAGACTCTTTGGAAGTTCCAGAGGTCACGTGTGATTAGCCTCGAGATACCTCAGGGGAAACGGGCCTCATCTCGCCTGGAGGCGAGAACCGCGTGGATTTTTACCGAGTTTCGGCAGGTGCTCTCGACTTACGACGGGGACCTCAGGGACAAAGCTCTGGTGACCTCAGGAAAGGCCAGTCCCCATGCGAGTTGCTAGAGGGCCTGTCGCTATTCCACTCCCGTCGATGCCAGGGCCTAAGACCTTGTGTGGAGTCGGGGCCGGAATCTGAGGATTCCTCTCCAAGGCTGACATGCATGTTGGGGTACTTCTGGAGTCTCCCAAGGGGAGTCAGTCCTCGTCTCGAGTGGGGGGCATGCACGTGCGCTTTCCTCCCGTGCTGTAGCAGCAGTGTCACGCTTCCCTTCGCGTGGATCAAGGGATCTGTGGCTTTCCCTCAAGGCTCTCCCACGAGGCTTTCCCACAGGGCCCTCCCACGTGCCACCGTGGTGTGAGTCGATCCTCCGGCGTGAAAGTCGAAGCAGTGCAGGGAAAACAGGATCCTCTGGAATGGACTGAGATATCTGGGGGACTCTTGGAATGGTGGCACGACCCATGAGTTCTTATCACCTTTCCTGTGCAGTGAGCCTCCTCTTGAGAAGCGTCGGAAACGTCGGGAATTCCTACTCCCGAGGAAGCAAGGAAGGATCCCTCATCTTTAGCTTGGAGGCGGAAACGGAGCTCCTCTGGATGTGGCCGGGACCCTCGTGCTTCCTCTGGAGTGGAGACGGGTGTGTCGGGGAACTTCTTGAGTGCAGCTAAGGTGTGAAGGAACCTTTGGAAGTTCCAGAGTTTAAGTGTGCTTAGCCTTGAGATGTGTCAGCAGAAATAGGCTTCATTTTGCTGGATGGGAGAACATCCTTGATTTTCTCGCAGTTGCGGCAGGTGCTCTCGACTTACGACGGGGACCGCCAGGGACCCGCTCTCTGGCCTCAGGAAAGGCCAGTCAAGATCCAAGACAGCACTCGAGAGGAGAGACATCACGAGAGGCTCCCGAGCAACTCGCATGGGGACTGGCCTTTCCTGAGGCCACCAAGCGAGTCCCTGAGGTCCCCGTCGTAAGTCGAGAGCACCTGGCGCAACTCGAGAAAATCCAGGAGGTTCTCCCCTCCAGGCGAGATGAGACCCATTTATGCTGAGGCATCTCGAGGCTAATCACACCTAAACTCTGGACCTTCCAAAGGGCCTTCACACCCTTGCTGCAACTCAAGAAGTTCCCCGACATACCCGTTTCCCACTCGAAAGGAAGCACGAGAGTCCCCGCCCACAAACCAGAAGAGCTCCGTTTCAGCCTCATAGCTACAGAGAGGGATCCTTTCCCTGCGTGGTCGGGAAAGAATTTCCAGCGTTCCCGTCGGCATCTCAAGAAGAGGCGCTCTCCACAGGAAAGGCGAGAGGAACTCAGGGTCGTGCCAGCATTCCCAGAGCCGCCCAGATGTCTCAGTCGATTCCAGGGAAACCTGTTTTCCCCGCAATGCCTGGACTTTCAAGCCGAGGATCGACTCAGACCTCGGTGGCACGTGGGACAGCCCTGTGAAAAGCCTAGTGGGAAAGCCTCGTGGGAAGCCTACAGAGAAAGCCACAGATCCCTGGATCCACGCAAAGGGAAGCGTGACACTGCTGCTAAAGCTCGGGAGGAAAGCGCACGGGCACGCCACACTCGCGACGAGGACTGACTTCCCTGGGAGACTCCAGAAGTACCCCAAGATCCATGTCAGAACTGGAGAGGAATCCTCAGGTTCCGGCACCGACTCCACACAAGGTCTCAGGCCCCGGCATAGACGGGAGAGGAATCGCTAGAGTCCCACGAGCAACTCGCATGGGGACGGGCATTTTCCTGAGGGCACTAGAGCGGGTCCCTGAGGTCCCAATCGTAAGTCGAGAGCACCTGCCGCAACTCGAGAAAATCCAGGAGGTTCTCGACTCCAGGCGAGATCAGGCCCATTTCCGGCTGAGGCGCCTCGAGGCTAATCACATCTAACAACTGGAACGTCCAAAGGGTCCTTCACACCCTTGCTGCAACTCAAGAAGTTCCCCGACATACCCGTCTCCACTCGAGGGGAATCACGAGAGTCCCGCCCACATCCAGAGGAGCCCCGTTTCCGCCTCCTAGCTCGAGAGGAGGGATCCTTTCCCTGCGTGATCGGGAAAGAATTCCCGGCGTTCCCGTCGCAACTCAAGAGGAGGCGCTCTCCACAGGAAAAGCGAGAGGAACTCCAGGGTCGTGCCACCATTCAAAGAGTCCCCTATAGGTCTCAGTGCATTCAGGGAAACCTGTTTTCCCTGCACTGCCTCGACTTTCAAGCTGAGGATCGACTCACACCACGGTGGCACGTGGGACAGACCTGTGGGAAAGCCACGTGGGAAAGCCTCATGGGAAAGCCTCGAGGGAAAGCCACAGAACCCTTGATCCACGCGAAGGGAAGTGCGACACTGCTGCTACAGCTCGGAAGGAAAGCGCACGTGCATGCCCCCACTCGAGACGAGGACTGACTCCCCTGGGGAGACTCCAGAAGTACCCAAGATCCATGTCAGCACTGGAGAGGAATGCTCAGGTTCCGGCACCGACTCCACACAAGATCTTAGGCCCCGGCATCCACGGGAGAGGAATCCTGAGAGGCCCCCGAGCAACTCGCATGGGGACTGTCCTTTCCTGAGGCCACCAGAGCGGGTCCCTGATGTCCCCGTAGTAAGTCAAGAGCACCTGCCGTAAGTCCAGACAATTCAGGGAGGTTCTCCCCTCCAGGCGAGATGAGGCCCTTTTCCCCTGAGGGGTCTCGAGTCTAATCACACTGAACCTCTGGAACTTCCAAAGGGTCCTTCACACCCTTGCTGCAACTCAAGAAGTTCCCCACATACACGTCTCCATTCGAGAGGAAGCTCGAGAGTCCCGCCCACATCCAGAGGAGCCCCGTTTCCGCCTCCTAGCTCGAGAGGAGGGATCCTTTCCCTGCGTGGTGGGGAAAGAATTCCTCGTGTTCCTGTCGCATCTCAAGAGGAGGCGCTCTTCTCAGGAAAGGCGAGAGGAACTCCAGGGTCGTGCCACCATTCCAAGAATCCCCCAGATGTCTCAGTCCATTCCAGTGAATCCTGTTTTTCTTACACTGCCTCGACTTTCAAGCCGAGGATCGACTCACACCACGGTGGCACGTGGGACAGCCCTGTGGGAAAGACTCGTGGGAAAGCCTCGAGGAAATGCCCCTGATCCCTTGATCCACACGAAGGGAAGCGTGACCTTGCTGCTACAGCTCGGGAGGAAAGCGCACATGCATGACCCCACTGGAGACGAGGACTGACTCCCCTGGGGAGACTCCAGAAGTTCCCAAAGATCCATGTCAGCACTGGAGAGGAATCCTCAGTTTCCGGCACCGACCCCACACAAGGTCTTAGGCTCCGGCATGGACGGCAGAGGAATCCTGAGAGGCTCAGGAGCAACTCGCATGGGGACTTGCCTTTCCTGAGGCCACCAAAGCGGGTCTCTGAGGACACCATGGTAAGTCGAGAGCACCTGCCGCAACTCGAGAAAATCCAGGAGGTTGTCCCCTCTAGGCGAGATGAGGCCCATTTCCGCTGAGGCGTCTCGGAGGCTAATCACAACTAACCTCTGGAACTTCCGAAGGGACCATCCCACCCTTGCTGAAATTAAAGAAGTTACCCGACATACCCCTCTCCACACGAGAGGAAGCACGAGGTTCCCGCCCACATCCAGAGAAGCCCCGTTTCCGCCTCCTAGCTCGAGAGGAGGGATCCTTTCCCTGCGTGGTCGGGAAAGAATTCCCAGCGTTCCCGACGCATCTCAAGAGGAGGGGTTCTACACAGGAAAAGGCGACAAGAACTCCAGGGTCGTGCCACCATTCCCAGAATCCCCCATATGTCTCAGTCCATTCCAGGGAAGCCTGTTTTCCCTGCACTGCCTCGATTTTCAAGCCGAGGATTGACTCACACCACGGTGGCACGTGGGACAGGCCCCTGTGGGAAAGCCTCGTGGAAAAGCCTTGAGGGAAAGCCACAGATCCCCTTGATCCACACGAAGGGACCGTGACACTACAGCTACAGCACGGGAGGAACGCGCACGTGCATGCCTCCACTCGAGACGAGGACTGACTCCCCTGGGGAGACTCCAAAGTACCCAAGATCCATGTCAGCAATGGAGAGGAAACCTCAGGTTCCAGAACCAACTCCACACAAGGTCTTAGGCCCCGCATCAACGGGAGAGGAATCCCGAGAGGCCCGGGAGCAACTCGCATGGGGACAGGCCTTTCCTGAGGCCACCAGAGCGGGTCCCTGAGGTCCCTATCGAAACGCGAGAGCACCTGCCGCAACTCGTGAAAATCCAGGAGTTCTCCCCTCCAGGCGAGATGAGGCCCATTTCCGCTGAGGCGTCTCGAGGCTAATGACACCTAACCTCTGGAACTTCCAAAGGGGCCTTCACACCCTTGCTTCAACTCAAGAAGTTCCCCGACATACCCGTCTCCACTCGAGAGGAATCACGAGAGTCCCGCCCACATGCAGAGGAGCCACGTTTCCGCCTAATAGATCGAGAGGAGGGATCCTTTCCCTGCGTGGTCGGGAAAGAATTCCCCGCGTTCCCGTCGCATCTCAAGAGGAGGCGCTCTCCACAGGAAAGCGAGAGCAACTCCAGGGTCGTGCCACCATTCCCAGAGTCCCCCAGATGTCTCAGTCCATTCCAGGGAAACCTGTTTTCCCTGTACTGCCTCGACTTTCAAGCCGAGGATCGACTCACACCACGGGTGGCTCGTGGGGCAGTCCTGTGGGAAAGCCTCGTGGGAAAGCCTCGAGGGAAAGCCACAGATCCCTTGATCTACTCGACGGGAAGCGTGACACTGCTGCTAGAGCTCGGGAGTAAAGCTCACGCGCATGCCCCCCAATCGAGAAGAGGACTGACTCCCCTGGGGAGACTACAGAACTACCCCAATATCCATGTCAGCCCTGGAGAGGAATCCCTCAGGTTCCGGAACCGACTCCACACAAGGCCTTAGGCCGGAACGACCCGGAGTGGAATCCCGAGAGGCCCCATGGGAACTTGCTTTGGCGACGGGCCTTTCCTGATGCCATCAGAGCGAGTCAATGAGGTCCCCATCGTATCGTCGAGAGCACCTGCCTCATCTCGAGAAAATCCAGGAGGTTCTCCCCTCCAGGCGAGATGAGGCCCTATTACGCT
>NW_017196950.1:0-8289 GCF_001704415.2 Capra hircus
ATTCCCAGAGTCCCCAGATGTCTCAGTCCTTTCCAGGGAAACCTGGTTTTCCCGCACTGCCTCGACTTTCAAGCCGAGGATCGACTCACACCACGGTGGAACGTGGGAGCCCTGTGGGAAAGCCTGGTGGGAAAGCCCGAGGGGAAGCCACAGATCCTTGATTCCACGCGAAGGAAGCGTGACACTGCTGCTACAGCATCGGGAGGAAAGCGCACGTGCATGCCCCCTCGTGACGAGGACTTACGACTCTGGGGAGACAACAGAAGTACCAAGATCCATGTCGGCACTGAAGAGGAATCCTCAGTTTCCACCGACTCCACACAAGGTCTTAGGGCCCGGCATCGACGGGAGGAATCCGAGAGGCCCCCAGCAACTCGCATGGGGACTGGCCTTTCCTGAGGCCATCAGAGTGGGTCCCTGGTACCAGTCGTAAGTCGAGAGCACCTGCCGCAACTCGAGAAAATCCAGAAGGTTCTCCCCTCCAGGCGACATGAGGCCCGTTTCGCTGAGGTTTCGAGGCTAATCACACCTACCTCTGGAACTTCCAAAGGGTCCTTCACACCCTTTCTGTAACTCAAGAAGTTCCCGACATACCCGTCTCCACGAGAGGAAGCACGAGAGTTCCCGCCCACATCCAGAGGAGCCCCGTTTCTCCTCCTAGCTCGAGAGGAGGGATCCTATACCTGCGTGGTCGGGAAAGAATTCCGGCGTTCCCGTCGCATCTCAAATGGAGGCGCTCTCCACAGGAAAGGTGAGAGGAACTCCAGGGTTGTGCCATATTCCAGAGTCCCCCAGATGTCTCAGTCCATTTCAGGGAAATCTGTTTTCCCTGCACTGCCTCGGCTTTCAAGCCACGGATCGACTCACACAACGGTGGCACGTGGACATCCCTGTGGGAAAGCCTCGTGGGAAAGCCTCGAGGGAAAGACACAGATCCCTTGATCCACGCGAAGGGAAGCGCGACACTGCTGCTAGAGCTCGGGAGGAAAGCGCACGTACATGCCCCCACTCGAAGTCGAGGACTGACTCCCCTGGGGAGACTCCAGAAGTACCTAAGATCCATGTCTGCACTGGAGAGGGATCCTCAGGTTCCGGCACTGAGTCCACACAAGGTCTTAGGCCTAGCATCGACGGGAGAGAATCCCGAGAGCCCCGAGCTACTCGCATGGGGACTGGCCTTTCCTGAGGCACCAGAGCTGATCCCTGAGGTCCCCATCGTAAGTCGAGAGCACCTGCCGCAACTCGAGAAAATCCAGGAGGTTCTCCCCTCCAGGCGAGATGAGGCCCATTTCCGCTGAGGCGTCCTGAGGCTAATCACACCAGACCTCTTGAACTTCCAAAGGGTCCTTCACACCCTTGCTGCAACTCAAGAAGTTCCCCGATATACCCGTATCCACTCGAAGAGGAAGCACGAGAGTCCCGACCACATTCAGAGGAGCCCCGTTTCCACCTCCTAGCTCGAGAGGAGGGATCCTTTCCCTGCGTGCTCGGGAAAAATTTCCTGGCGTTCCCGTCGCATCTCAAGAGGAGGCGCTCTCCACAGGAAAGGCGAGAAGAACTCCAGGGGTCATGCCACCATTCCAGAGTCCCCCAGATGTCTCAGTCCATTCCAGGGAAACCTGTTTTTCCCTGCACTCTTTTGACTTTCAAGCAGAGGATCGACTCACACCATGGTGGCACGTGGGACAGCCATGTGGGAAAGCCTCGTGGGAAACCTCGTGGGAAAGCCTTGAGGGAATGCCACAGATCCCTTGATCCCCGGGAAGGGAAGCGTGACACTGCTCTAAAGCTCGGGAGGAACGCGCACGTGCATGCCCCCACCCGAGACGAGGACTGACTCCCCTGGGGAGACACCAGAAGTACCCCAAGATCCATGTCAGCACTGGAGAGGAATCCTCAGGTTCCGGCACCGACTCCACTCAAGGTCTTAGGCCCCAGCATCGACGGGAGAGGAATCCCGAGAGGCCCCCAAGCAACTCGCATAGGAACTGGCCTCTTCTTAGGCCACCAGAACAGGTCCCTGAGGTCCCCATCGTAAGTCTAGAGCACCTGCTGCAACTCGAGAAAATCCAGGAGGTTCTCCCCTCCAGGAGAAATGAGGCCCATTTCCACTGAGGCATCTCGAAGCTAATCACACCTAACCTCTGGAACTTCCAAAGGGTCCTTCACACCCTTGCTGCAACTCAAGAAGTTCCCCGACATACCCAACTCCACCCGAGAGAAAACACGAGAGTCCCGCCCACATCCAGAGGAGCCCCGTTTCCGCCTCCTAGCTCGAGAGGAGGGATCCTTTCCCTGCGTGGTCGGGAAAGAATTCCCGGCGTTCCCGTAGCATCTCAAGAGGAGGCGCTCTCCACAGGAAAGGCGAGAAGAACTCCAGGGTCGTGCCACGATTCCCAAAGTCCCCAAGAGGTCTCAGTCCATTCCAGGGAAACCTGTTTTCCCTGCACTGCCTCGACTTTCAAGCCGAGGATCGACTCACACCACGGTGGCACGTGGTACTGCCCTGTGGGAAAGCCTCGTGGGAAAGCCTCGTGGGAAAGCCTCGTGGGAAAGCCTCGAGGAAAAGCCACAGATCCCTTGATCCACGCGAATGGAAGCGCGACACTGCTGCTACAGCTCGGGAGGAAAGCGCACGTGCATTCCCACACTCGAGACGAGGGCTGACTCCACTGGGCAGACTCCAGAAGTACCCCAAATCCATGTCAGCACTGGAGAGGAATTCTCAGGTTCCGGCACTCACTCCACACAAGATATTAGGCCCCCGGCATCGACGGGAGAGGAATCCCGAGAGGCCCGCGAGCTACTCGCATGGGGACTGCCCTTTCCTGAGGCCAGCAGAGCGGGTCCCTGAGGTCCCCGTCGTAAGTCGAGAGCACCTGCCGCAACTCGAGAAAATCCAGGAGGTTCTCCCCTCCAGGCGAGATGAGGCCCATTTCCGCTGAGGCATCTCGAGGCTAATCACACCTAACCTCTGGAACTTCCAAAGGGTCCTTCACACCCTTGCTGCAACTCAAGAAGTTCCCCGACATACCCGTCTCCACTCGAGAGGAAGCACGAGAGCCCCACCCACGTCCACAGTAGCCCCATGTCCGCCTCCTAGCTCGAGGAGGGATCCTTTCCCTGCGTTGTCGGGAAAGAATTCCCGGTGTTCCCGTCGCATCTCAAGAGGAGGCGCTCTCCACAGGAAAGGCGAGAGGAACTCCAGGGTCGTGCTACCATTCCGAGAGTCAACCAGATGTCTCCGTCCATTCCAGGGAAACCTGTTTTCCCTGCACTGCCTCGACTTTCAAGCCGAGGATCGACTCACACCTTGGTGGCACGTGGGACAGCCCTTTGGGAAAGCCTCGTGGGAAAGCCTCGTGGGAAAGCCTCGAGGGAAAGCCACAGATCCCTTGATTCCACCGCGAATTGAAGCTCGACGCTGCTCCTACAGCTCGGGAGGAAAGGGCACGTGCATGCCCCCACTCGAGACGAGGACTGACTCTCCCTGGGGAGACTCCAGAAGTCCCCAAGATCCATGTCAGCACTGGAGAGGAATCCTCAGGTTCCGGCACTGACTCCACACAAGGTCTTAGGCCCCCGCATCGAAGGGAGAGGAATCCCGAGAGGCCCCCGGGCAACTCGCATGGGGAATGGCCTTTCCTGAGGCCACCAGAGTGGGTCCCTGAGGTCCCCGTCGTAAGTCGAGAGCACCTGCCGCAACTCAAGGAAATCCAGGAGGTTCTCCCCTGCAGGCGTGATGAGGCCCATTTCCGCTGAGGTCTCTCTAGACTAATCACACCAAACCTCTGGAACTTCCAAAGGGTCTTTCACAACCTTGCTGCAACTCAACAAGTTCCCCAAGATGCCCATCTCCACTCGAGAGGAAGCACTAGAGTCCCGCTCACATCCAGAGGAGCCCCGTTTCCGCCTTCTAGCTCGAGAGGAGGGATCCTTTCCCTGCGTGTTCGGCAAAGAATTCCCGGCGTTCCCGTCGCATCTCAAGAGGAGGCGCTCTCCACAGGAAAGGCGAGAGGAACTCCAGGGTCGTGCCACCATTCCCAGAGTCCCACAGATGTCTCAGTCCTTTCCAGGGAAACCTGTTTTCCATGCACTGCCTCGACTTTCAAGCCGAGGATTGAAATAGACACACACCACGGTGGCACGTGGGACAGCCCTTTGGGAAAGCCTCGAGGGAAAGGCAAAGATCCCTTGACCCATGCGAAGAGAAGCGTGACACTGCTGCTGCAGCTCGGGAGGAAAACGCACGTGCATGTCCCCACTCGAGACGAGGACTGACTCCCCTGGGGAGACTCCGGAAGTATCCCAACATCCATGTCAGCACTGCAGAGGAATCCTCAGGTCCCGCCTCCGATACCACACAAGGACTTAGGCCCCGGCATCGACGGGAGAGGAATCCCGAGAGGCCCCGGAGCAACTCCCATGGGGACAGGCCTTTCCTGTGTCCAGCAGAGCGGGTCCTGAGGTCTCCGTCGTAAGTCGGAGAGCACCTGCCGCAACTCGAGAAAATCCAGGAGGTTTTCCCCTCCAGGCGAGATGAGGCCCTTGTCCGCTGAGGAGTCTCGAAGCTAATCACACCTAACCTCTGGAACTTCCAAAGGGTCTTTCACACCCTTGCTTCAACTCAAGAACTTCCCCGACATACCCGTCTCCACTCGAGAGGAAGCACGAGAGTCCCGCCCACTTCCAGAGGAGCCCTGTTTCTGCCTCCTAGCTCGAAAGGACGGATCCTTTCCCTGCGTGGTAGGGAAAGAATTCCCGGTGTTCCTGTCGCATCTGAAGAGGAGGCGCTCTCCACAGGAAAGGCGAGAGGAACCCCAGGGTCGGGCCACCTTTCCCAGAGTCCCCCAGATGTCTCAGTCCATTCCAGGGAAACCTGTTTTCCCTGCACTTCCTCGACTTTCAAGCCGAGGATCGACTCACACCACGGTGGCACGTGGGACAGCCCTGTGGGAAAGCCTCGTGGGAAAGCCTCCGCGGGAAAGCCTCGAGGGAAATCCACAGATGCCGTGATCCATGCGAAGGGAAGCGCAACACTGCTGCTACAGCTGGGGAGGAAAGCGCACGTGTATGCCCCCACTCGAGACGAGGACTGACTCCCCTGGGGAGACTCCAAAAGTACCCCAAGATCCATGTCAGCACTGGAGAGGAATCCTCAGGTTCCGGCACCCGACTCCACACAAGGTCTTATGCACCGGCATCGAGGAGAGAGGAATCCCGAGAGGCCCCCCAGCAATTCTCTTGGGGACTGGCCTTTCCGTGAGGCCACCAGAATGGGTCCCTGAGGTACCCGTCGTAAGTCGAGAGCACCTGCCACAAGTCAATAAAATCCAGGAGTTTCTCCCCTCCAGGCGAGATGAGGCCCATTTCTGCTGAGGTGTTTAGAGGCTAATCACACCTAACCTCTGAAAATTCCAAACGGTCGTTCACACCCTTGCTGCAACTCAAGAAGTTCCCCGACATACCCGTCTCCACTCGAGAGGAAGCACGAGAGACCCGCCCACATCCAGAGGAGTCCCGTTTCCGCCTCCTAGCTCGAGAGGAGGGATCCTTTCCCTGCAGGGTCGGGTACGAATTTCCGGCGTTCCCGTTGCATCTCTAGAGGAGGCACTCTCCACAGGAAAGGCGAGAGGAACTCCAGGGTCGTTCCCCCATTCCCAGAGTCCCCCAGATTTCTCAGTCCATTCCAGGGAAACCTGTTTTCCCTGCACTGGCCTCGACTTTCAAGCCGAGGATCGACTCACAACACCGTGGCACGTGGGACAGCCCTGTGGGAAAGCCTCGTGGGAAAGCCTCATGGGAAAGCTTCGAGGGAAAGCCACAGATCACTGAATTCACTCGACGGGAAGCCTGACACTGCTGGTAATGATCGGGAGGAAAGCGCACGTGCAAGCCCCCACTCGAGACGAGGAATGACTCCCCTGGGGAAACTCCAGAAGTACCCCAATTTCCATGTCAGCACTGGAGAGAAATCCTCAGGTTCCGGCACGGACTACACACAAGGTCTTAGGCCCCGGCATCGACGGGAGAGGTATCCCGAGAGGCCCCCATGCAACTCGCTTGGGGACTGTCCTTTCCTAAGGCCACCAGAGCAGGTCCCTGAGGTCCCCGTCGTAAGTCGACAGCACCTGCCTCAACTCGAGAAAATCCAGGAGGTTCTCCCCGCCAGGCGAGATGAGACCCATTTCCGCTGAGGCGTCTCGATGTTAATCACAGCTAACCTCTGGAACTTCCAAAGGGTCCTTCACACCCTTGCTGCACCTCAACAAGTTCCCCGACATACCCGTCTCCACTCGAGAGGAAGTATGAGTGTCCCGCCCTCATCCAGAGGAGCACCATTTACGCCTACTAGCTCGAGAGAAGGGACCCTTTCCTTGTGTGTTCGGTAAAAAATTCTCGGTGTTCCGTCGCAACTGAAGAGGAGGCCCTCTCCACAGGAAAGGCGAGAGGAACTCCAGGGTCGTGCCACCATTCCCAGAGACCCCCAGATGTCTCAGTCCATTCCAGGGAAACCTGTTTTCCCTGCACTGCTTCGACTTTCATGCAGAGGAACGACTCACACCACGGTGGCACGTGGTACAAACCTGTGGGAAGCCTCGTGGGAAAGCCTCGAGGGATAGCCACAGATCCCTTGATCCACGGGAAGGGAAGCGTGAATCTGCTGCTTCAAGCTCGGGAGGAAAGCGCACATGCATGCCCCCACTCGAGACGACGAAAGACTCCCCTGTGGAGACTCCAGAAGTAGCCCAAGATCCATGTCAGCACTGGAGAAGAATCCTCAGGTTCCGGCACCGGACTCCACACAAGGTCTTAGGCCCCGACATCGACGGGAGAGGAATCCCGAGAGGCCCCCGAGCAACTCGCATGCGGACTGGCCTTTCCTGATGCCACCAGAGCGGGTCCCTGAGGTCCCCGTCATAAGTCTAGAGCACCTGCCGCAACTCGAGAAAATCCAGGATGTTTTCCCCTCCAGGCGAGATGAGGCCCATTTCCGCAGAGGCGTCTCGAGGCTAATCACACCTATCCTCTGGAACTTCCAAAAGGGTCATTCACACCCTTGCTGCAACTCAAGAAGTTCCCCGACATACCCGTCTCCACTTGAGAGGAAGCACGAGAGTCCCGCTAACATCCAGAGGAGCCCCGTTTCCGCCTCCTAGCTCGAGAGGTGGGATCCTTTCCTTGCGTGGTCGAGAAAGATTTCCCGGTGTTCCCAACGCATCTCAAGAGGTGGCGCTCTTCCAGAGGAAAGGCGAGAGGAACTCCATGGTCGTGCCACCAATCCCAGAGTCCCCAGATGTCTCAGTCCATTCCAGGGAGACCTGTTTTCCCTGCACTGCCTCGACTTTCAAGCCGAGGATCGACTAACACCACGGTGGCACGTGGGACAGCCCTGTGGGAAATCCTCCGTGGGAAAGCCTTGTTGGAAAGGCATCGTCGGAAAGCCTCGAGGAAAGCCACTGATACCTTGATCCATGCGACTGGAGCATGACACTGCTGCTACAGCTAGGGAGGAAAGCGCAGGTGCATGCCCCCACTCGAGACGAGGACTGACTCCCCTGGGGAGACTCCAGAAGTACCCCCAAAATCCATGTCAGAACTGCACAGGAAACCTCAGATTCCGGAACCGACTCCACACAAGGTCTTAGGCCCCGGCATCGACGGGAGAGGAATCCCGAGGGGCCCCGAGCAACTCGCATGGGACTGGCCTTTTCTGAGGCCCCAGAGCGGGTCCTTGAGGTCCCCGTCGTAAGTCTAGAGCAACTGCCCTATCTCGAGAAAATCCAGGAGGTTTTCCCCTCCAGGCGAGATGAGGCCCATTTCTGCTGAGGCGTCTCGAGGCTAATCACACATAATCTCTGGAACTTCCAAACGGTGCTTCACACCCTGGCTGCAACTCAAGATGTTCCCTGACATACCGTCTCCACTGGAGAGGAAGCACGAGAGTCCGCCCACATCCAGAGGAGCCCCGTTTCTGCCTACTAGCTCGAGAGGAGGGATCCTTTCCCTGCGTCATCGGGAAAGAAATCCCGGCGTTCGCGTCGCATCTCAAGAGGTGGCGCTCTCCACATAAAAGGCGAGAGGAACTCCAGGGTCGTGCCGCCTTTCCCAGAGTCCCCCAGATGTCTCAGTCCATTCCAGGGAAACCTGTTTTTCCCTGCACTGCTTCGACATTCAAGCCTAGGATCGACTCACATCACGGTGGCACGTGGGACAACCATGTGGGAAAGCCTCGTGGGAAAGCCTCGTGTGAAAGCCCTCCAGGGAAAGCCACAGATCCCTTGATCC
>NW_017196951.1:0-8289 GCF_001704415.2 Capra hircus
TTGACCTTGACTTGAACTTGAACTTGATTGAACCTTGATTGACCTTGACTTGAACTTGAACTTGCTGACCTTGACTTGACCTTGACCTGAGAACTTGAACTTGACCTTTACCATGAACTTGAACTTGACCTTGACCTTGAACTTGACTTGAACTTGACTTGACTTGACCTTGACCAACAACGGGAGACCTCGAGATTTGCTCAGAGCACCGGAGGTCCAGAAGCAGGGCCCTGTATCTCCCCTTCCCTTTGTGATCATTGCAAAGACATTCCTAGCTGATAGCGGGAGTGCCCTGAAGAAGCAAGCAGTGGGTGTGTTTGACACGACTGTGTGCCTTCCTGGCCTCAGCTCCACAAGGGGCCTTTCCTCTCGAAGTAGGCCCATGTCCCTTGGGGAGGGTGTCATGCCTCTTTTCTCCTCACTGCCAAAGGGTGGAGCCAAGCTCGCTCTGTCAGAGGTACAAAAACAGCAATTGAATGGATTTTCAAGCTCTTGCTAGGCTGCACCCTTTCAGGGCCACTTTACTGAAACAGGTGCTCTGTGGCCCCTGGTTGGGTATGCAGGTTCACAAACAGGGTGAGATCCTGTCCAAGCCAAGAATTTTCCTGAAAGACCTAGGCTCACTAGAGCTCTCCTCCAGAGCAAAGGGGATAGAGGAGATGTATGGAGGAGTCTTTGCCTTTCCCTGTGAGTGTGGGGCTACTCCCTACGCCCAAGCTCAGGATAACTGCCTCTAAGAAAGGAATGGCAAGAAGCGCTATTCTTGGAGGTTGGGACAGGGAGTTCGCAGCATGTGGGGAAAGAAAGACTTCTTCGGGGAAGAAGAGGCAACCACCGGGGTGTGTTTGCAAGCCTCTATTTGGAAGGAACAGGTTTGCTTATACAACTCAAGACCTCCAGATCTGCTCAGAGGACTGAAGTTCCAGAGACAGGGCCATGTATCTCCCTTCCCTTTGAGATCCTTGCAAAGACATTCCTAGCAGATCGTGGGAGTGCCCATGAAGAAGCAAGCAGCGGGAGTGTGCTTGACATCACTGGCTGCCTACCTGGGCTCAGCTCCTCAAGGGGCCTTTCTCTCCTGGTAGGCCCTATGTCCCTTTTGGGAGAGGGTGTGCCCTCTTCCCTCCACACTGCCAAAGGGTGGAGGTGGAGCAAACTCGTTCTCTCCGAGGTAAAAAAAAAAAAGACAAATTGGATGGATTTTTAAGCTCTTGCTATGCTGCACCCCTCCAGGACCCACTCGAGCAAAACAGGTGCCCTGTGGCCCTAGGTCGGGTATGCAGGTTCACACACCGGGTGTGATCCCGTCAAAGCCAAGAATTTTGACAGACCTAGGCTCACTAGAGCTCTCCTCCAGAGGAAAGGGGACAGAAAAGACGTGTGTGTGGAGGTGTCTGCCTTTCCAGGTCCCAATCTCAGGGATAACTGCCCCTAAGAAAGGACCTGCTGCTGCTGCTGCTAAGTTGCTTCAGTCGTGTTCGACTCTGTGCGACGCCATAGACGGTAGCCCACTAGGCTCCCCGTCCCTGGGATTCTCCAGGCAAGAACAGTAAGTGGGTTGCCATTGCCTTCTCCAATGCATGAAAGTGAAAATGAAAGTGCAGTCGCTCAGTCGTGTCCGACCCTCAGCGACCCCACGGACTGCAGCCTACCAGGCTTCTCCGTCCATAGGATTTTCTGAAAGGAACTGCAAGAAGCGCTTTTCCAGGAGGCTGGGAAAGGGAGTTCGCAGGATGTGGGGAAAGAGCCTCCTTCGGGGAAGAATAGGCGGCCACTTGTTTTGTGTTGCAAACCTCTATTTGGAAGGAACAGGTTAGCTTATACAAAGGGAGACCTCCAGATCTGCTCAGAGGACCGAAGTTGCAGAGGCAGGTCGGTGTAATTTCCCTTCACTTTGCGATCCTTGCAAAGACATTCCTTGCTGATAGATGATTCAGCAAGGGCCTTTGAGACTGTTGTTTTCTTTCCTAGGTTCAAAGATTCCTTCAGTTCCTAATATAGATATCCTAGAAATTATGTGACATCCGTGAAAATCTGATATGTCCTGGTCAAATGCTGTCAGTTATAATTCCAGTTATCATATTAAAGCATTTCAAGTCGCAGCAGTGACCAGATTACATTGTCAATTTCTATTTAATCAGGTTTTAACCATGTCCTCTATGGTTTCACACTGATGCCTTTGCAGAAATACTGCTACTTCAAGATATATGGAATATACTTTTTTTAAGCTTACCGATAATTTGTTTGTTTGTTTGTTTGTCTTCTGGTAAGCTGGTACAGATGGAATTTAGTCTCCTCTAGGTTAAGAGAACAAAGTTTTCTTAGAATGCAATTTTTGATAACAGACTATGAATTTCTTCCTTTCATTGATTTATAATTGTTTTCATCATCTGTTTTTTTACTTCGGTAAAGTAAATAAGCCTTATTTAAGATTTTTGGTACATGTTGGATGGACTAAGCTTTCCCCACTCTTGCAAGTTCCCTTAACCCTTCAGATTCTTCTCGTGGGACCAAGATCTCACTTTCCTCCAGAGGGACAATCCAAGCTTTTTATTAGTTGATCTGCCCTGACATCAGAGTCCATTTGAGCACGAGTTGGCATATAATTTAGGCATGAAACTATGACTACATAAAGAAAAGGTGATTTATGATTCAGGGATGGCCATGATATGCCTTGCACTTCAGAGAAAATGGGTTAAAATGATTTTTTTTTTCTTCAAAACTGCACAGCCAGTTCTTTCAGCATATGCAATTGAAAACATCTAGTCATTAGGTCAGTTTTCATTCCAATCCAAAGAAAGGCAATGACAAAATATTCAAGCTGCTGCACAATTGCACTCATCTCACACACTAGTAAAGTAATGCTCAAAATTCTCCAAGTTCACATGAACTGTGAACTTCCAAATGTTCAAGAGGGATTTAAAAAATGCAGAGAAACCAGAGATCAAACTGCCAACATCCACTGGATCATTGAAAAAGCAAGAGAGTTCCAGAAAAAAAGACATCTATTTCTGCTTTATTGACTATGCCAAAGCCTTTGACTGTGTGGATCACAATAAACTGGGAAAAATTCTGAAAGAGATGGGAATACCAGACCTGACCTGTCTCTTGAGAAACCTGTATGCAGGTCAGGAAGAAACAGTTCGAACTGGACATGGAACAACAGACTGGTTCTAATAGGAAAAGGAATATGTCAAGGCTGTATATTGTCAGCCTGCTTATTTAACTTATATGCAGAGTACATCATGAGAAACACTGGGCTGGAGGAAGCACACGCTGGAATCCAGATTGCTGGGAGAAATATCAATAATCTCAGATATGCAGATGACACCACCCTTATGGCAGAAAGTGAAGAAGAACTAAAGAGTCTCCTGATGAAAGTGAAAGAGGAGAGTGAAAAAGTTAGCTTAAAGCTCAGCATTCAGAAAACTAAAATCATTGCATCCAGTCTCATCACTTCATGGCAAATAGATGGGAAAACATTGGAAACAGCAGCAGACTATTTTTGGGGGCTTGGAAATCACTGCAGGTGATGGCTGCCTCCATGAACTTAAAACATATTTATGACTTGGAAGAAAAGTGATGACCAAACTAGACAGCATATTAAAAAGCCGAGACGTTGCTTTGCCAACAAAGATCCATCCAGTCAAGGCTATGGTTTTTCCATATGTCATGGATGGATATGAAAGATGTACTATAAAGAAAGTGACAGCTGAAAATTGGATGCTTTTGAACTGTGGTGTTGGAGAAGATGCTTGTAGGTCGCTTAGACTACAAGGAGACACAACCACTCCATCCTAAAGGAAATCAGGTCTGAATATACATTGGAAGGACTAATACTGAACCTGAAACTCCAATACTTTGGCCACTTGATGTGAAGAGCTGACTCACTTGGAAGTTGCTTTGATTTGCCTGTGAGTGTGGGAGCCCTCCCTGGGCAAAGGGCCTCAGGGGTCATTGCCACTGAATCACGACCTCCAAGCAAGCGCATTCCAGCTGTGTGACATTCAGGAAGCAGGAGACTGGGAAAACTATCTTCCTTAGAGGAAGGAAAGTCATCCACAGAGAGTGTGTTTTCAGGCCTCTCTTTGCAGCAAGTGTTTTGCTTCTCAGACATCAGAGCTGCAGGCTTGCTCTGAGGGCCTCAATTGCAGAGTCAGGGCTGTGTGTCTCACTGCACTTTCCAAGCATTGCAGACACATTCCTAGGTTGGAGCAGTGCTTCCCATGAGAAAGAAGCCTCGGGAGTGTGTCTGAGCGGGCTGAGTGCCATGCTAGGGTCACCTAGTCGAGGGCACCTTGCACATCCAATGGGCCCCAGGCGAGTAGCTATGGACCGGCCCTTCGGTTGAGACATCCCAAAGCAGGGAACAAAGCTAGCTCTGTCAGAAGGAGGAAACAGCAATGGGATGGATTTTCAAGCAGTTGCTAAGTCACACCACGTTAGGGCTCCCCGGGAAAGAAATGCAAATTTTGGCCTCTAGGCCCAGTATCCAGATGTGTGCACAGGATATTTTCCCCACAGGATCCAAGAATGTTCCAGACAGACCTAAGCTCACTAGCTCTCTCCTGCAGAGGAAATGAAATATTGTTGCTGAACCACGAAAAGATGCTGGGATTCTTGGCTTATGGAGGAGAAGAATTCAATCCAGGGCCCAAGACGAGGCTTGATTGCTCAGAGCTTTTGTGCAATAGAGTTTTATTAAAGGATAAAGGAGATAGAGAAAGCTTCTGACAGAGACATCACAAGGGGCAGAAAGCGTACCCCCTTGCTAGTGTTAGTAATGGAGTTATATACTCTCCAATAAGTTATGACAACGAACAAAAGAATGTCTGGAGGTTGTAAAGACTCACTAGACCTACTCCCATAATTGACATTTTAAGATAACAGGATTAGCCAGAAGGTTTTTTCCAGAGACCGTCCTCAAGAAGGATGCATGATTGTTATATAATCCTAAGGAATGTAGAGGGAAAAACAGTTTGTCCTTCTTCCTCCTTGAGAATTCTAGACCCCCTCTCTCCTTGGGGACCCTTGAACTTCTTAGAAACCTGCCTTGGCAATGACTCTCTCAGAAACATGATTGAACAGCCGTTTGGAGCTTCCTTTGACTTTCCCTGGGAGGGAGGGAGCCCTCCCTGAGCACAGGGCCTCAGGGGCCATGGCCAATGAAAAAAATCTCCCAGCAAGTGCTTTTTCAGCCCTGTGTGACTCTCAGCCCACAGGAGGCTGAGAAAACTCTCTTCCTTGGAGGAAGGAAAGGCAGCCCAAGAGTGTGTTTTCAGGCCTGTATCTTGCAGCAAGTGTTTGGCTTGTTAGACAGAAGACCTGCAGGCCTGTTCCAACACTCAATTCCAGAATCAGGGCCTTGTGTCTCCCTGCAGTTTCCTGGCCTTGCAAACACATTCCTAGGTGAGAGCAGTCCTGCCCATGGGGAAGCAGGCTGCGGGAGTGTGTCTGAGGGGGCCAGGTGTCATGCTGGGGTCACCTGGTCGAGGGCACCTTGCACCTCCAATGGACCCCAGGCAAGGAGTTGCAGGCCACCACCTTGCTTCTGAAATCCCAAATGGGGAGCAAAGCTCGCTCTGTCAGAGGGAAAAAAACAGCAACAGGATGGATTTTCAAGCAGTTGCTAGGCTGTACTGCGTTAGGGCTCCAAGGAAGGAAAATGCGAATTTTAGCCCCTACGACTGGTATCCAGGTGGGCTCCCAGGATGATTTCCCCGCAGGATCCAAGAACGTTCCAGACAGACCTGGGCTCACTAGCTCCCTCCTGCAGAGGAAACATGAGAGAACAGCTGTTTGGAGGTTGCTTTGACTTCCCCTGGGAGGGTAGGATCCCTCCCTGGGTGCAGGGCCTCAGGGGCCATTGCCGCTGAGAAATGCCCTCTAAGCCAGACCTTTGCAGCCTTGTATGACTCAGCACGGAGGAGACTGGAAAAGCTCTCTTCCTTGGAGAAGGAAAGGCAGCCCCAGAGAGTGTGTTTTCACACCTGTATCTTGCAGCAAGTGTTTGGCGTCTCAGACGTCAGACCTCCAGGCCTGCTCCAACGGCCTCAGTTCCAGAGTCAGGGCCGTGTGTCTCCTGCATTTTCTGAGCCTTGGGAACACATTCCTAGGTCAGAACAGTCCTGCCCATGGGGAAGGAGGCTGCGGGAGTGTGTCTGAGGGGTCGAGTGCCATGCTGGGGTCCAATAGACCCGGTACCTCCAATAGACCCCAGGACAACAGCGGTGGGGCTCCCCTGGCTTCCGAAATGCCAAAGCGAGAAGCAAAGCTAGCTCTATCAGAAGGAAGAAAAGAGCAATCGGATGGATGTTCAGGCTGTTGCTGGGCCGCACCACTTCAGGGTCCCCCCCGAGAGGAACAGGCGCCCTGTGGCCCCTAGGTCCGATATGCAGGTTAACACAGGGTGTGTCCCCATAGGAGCCAAGAATTTTCCTGACAGACCTAGGCTCACTAGAGCTCTCCTACAGGGCAAAAGGGGTAGAACAGACTGTGGATGTGACTCTGCCTTTCCCAGCGAGCATGGGGCCCTCCCTATGGCCCCGGGCTCCAGGGAAAATTGTCCCTGAAAAATGACCTCCAAGAAGCGCTTTTCCAGCAGGCTGTGATGCAGAGTTCACAGGATGCGGGGAAAGTGATCGTCCTACAGGGAAGAAGAGGCAGCCACCCAGTGTGTGTTTGCAAGCCTGTATTTGGAAGAAACTGGTTAGCTCCTTCAAGGGGACCTCCAGGTCTGCTCAGAGGACCGAAATTCCAGAGGCAGCACCATGCATCTCCCCTGTCCTTTCTGAGCCTTGGAAAGACATTCCTAGCTTATAGCGGTATTGCTCATGAAGAAGCAGGATGCAGGAATGTGTCAGACATGACTGGGTGCCTTCCTGGGTTCAGCTCCGTGAGGGGCCTTTCCACTCAAAGTAGGTCCCATGCCTCCTTGGGGAGGAAGTGGGGCCGCTTGCCTCCAAATTGCCAAAGGCTGGAACAAAGCTAGTTCTATCAGAGGTAAGAAAAGAGCAATTGGATGGATGTGGAAGCTGTTGCTGGGCCGCACTGCTTCAGGCCCCCACCCCCTCCGCCCGAGAGAAACAGGCGCCCTGTGGCCCCTAGGTCCTGGATGCAGTTTCACACATAGAATGTGTCCCCATAGGAGCCAAGAATTTTCCTGACAGACCTAGGCTCACTAGAGCTCTCCTACAGAGCAAAGGGGATGGGACAGATGTGTGGCTGTGGCTCTGCCTTTCCCTGGGAGTGTGGAGCCGCTCCCTATGGCCCGGGCTCCAGGGGAAGTTGCCCTGAATAATGACCTCCAAGAAGCGCTTTTCCAACTGGCTGAGACGTGGAGTTCTCAGGATGCAGGGAAAGCGAGTGTCCTTCGGGGAAGCAAAGGCAGTCACCTGTTATCATGACTTACTAGAATAGTAGGTACCTTCTCCGGTTGGGCAGAGGCCTTCCCTACCTGATCTGAAAAAGAAAATGAAGTAGCTCGCTGATTTGAGAAATATTCCCAGACTTGGGTTTCCAACCAGTATAGAATCCGACAATGGCCCTGTCTTTGTAGCC
Organism: Capra hircus; assembly: GCF_001704415.2. Taxonomy (NCBI): domain Eukaryota; kingdom Metazoa; phylum Chordata; class Mammalia; order Artiodactyla; family Bovidae; genus Capra; species Capra hircus. The sequence goes on from NW_017196951.1 coordinate 7,561, forward strand.
ACGTTAATTAACAGGTATGTGAAGCTCTAAATATCAGTGGAAATTACATACAGCATATAGGCCTCAGGGGAAATGGGCCTCATCTCGCCTGGAGGGGAGAACCTCCTGGATTTTACCCAGTTGCGGCAGGTGCTCTCGAGTTACGATGCGGACCTCAGGGACCCGCTCTGGTGGCCTCAGGAAAGGCCAGTCCCCATGCGAGTTACCAGGGGGCCTCTAGGGATTCCTCACCCATCGATGCCGGTGCCTAAGACCTTGTGTGGAGTCGGGGCCAGACCCTGAGGATGCCTCTCCAGTGCTGACATGAGTCTTTCCATACTTCTGGAGTCTTGCCACGGGATTCAGTCCTCATCTCATGTGGGGCCATGCACCTGCCAATTCCTCACGAGCTGTAGCAGCAGTGTCACGCTTTCTGACGTGTGGATCAAGGGATCTGTCGCTTTCCATTGAGGCTTTCACACGAGGCTTTCCAACAGGGCTGTCCCACGTGCCACGGTGGTGTGAGTCGATCCTCGGCGTGAAATTCGAGGCAGTGCAGGGAAAACAGGTTCTTCTGGAATGGACTTAGACATCTGGGGGACTCTTGGAATGCTGGCAAGACCTGGAGTCCCTCTCGCCTTTCCTGTGGAGATCTCCTCCTCTTGAGATGCGACGGGAACACGGGGAATTCTTTCCCACCCACGCAGGGAAAGAATCCCTCCTCTTAAGCTAGGAGGCGGAAACGGGGCT
>NW_017196952.1:0-20076 GCF_001704415.2 Capra hircus
AGAGAGAGATGTAGGGGATGTTTTAAGCTTCCCTGTGCCTCCTGCGGTTCAGGAGGCCTCAACAATCACACTCGCAGAGTCCTGCAGGCAGGCTAGAAAGCCATTTTTTTTAGATTGAAACACTCTTTCAAATGCAGAAGACTGAAACCCTGAATTGACTTTTTCCAGAAAATGTCAGAAGAGTGGAAAAGCAGAGCACAAAAGCCGGCGGATTTTTGTTGGGGTACATGCTTAGGAATTTCCAGAGGGGTCCCTGAAGTCTGAGCACGCCTTGCGTATGTCAGCTTCCTTCCTCATGACCTTGTCACGGGCGGGATTCCTCACACTGGCTCCCGGCAGCTTTCCCACAGGGCTGTCCCACGTGCCACCGTGGTGTGAGTCGATCCTCGGCTTGAAAGTCGAGGCAGTGCAGGGAAAACAGGTTTCCCTGGAATGGACTGAGACATCTGGGGACTCTGGGAATGTGGCACGACCCTGGAGTTCCTCTCGCCTTTCCTGTGGAGAGCGCCTCCACTTGAGATGCGACGGGAAAGCCGGGAATTCTTTCCCGACCACGCAGGGAAAGGATCCCTCCTCTCGAGCTAGGAGGCGGACACGGGGCTCCTCTGGATGTGGGCGGGACTCTCGTGCTTCCTCTCGAGTGGAGTCGGGTATATCAGGGAACTTCTTGAGTTGCAGCAAGGGTGTGAAGGACCCTTTGGAAGTTCCAGAGGTTAGGTGTGATTAGCCTTGAGACGCCTCAGTGGAAATGGGCCTCATCTCGCCCTGGAGGGCAGAACCTCCTGGATTTTCTCGAGTTGCGGCAGGTGCTCTCGACTTACGATGGGAACATCAGGGACCAGCTGTGGTGGCGTCAGGAAAGGCCAGTCCCCATGCGAGTTGCTCAGGGGGCCTCTCGGGATTCCTCTCCCGTCGATGCTGGGCCTAAGACCTTGTGTAGAGTCAGTGCCGGAACCTGAGGATTCCTCTCCAGTGCTGACATGGATCTTGGGGTACTTCTGGAGTCTCCCCAGGGGAGTCAGTCCTCGTCTCAAGTGGGGCCATGCACGTGCACTTTCCTTCCGAGCTGTAGCAGCAGTGTCGCACTTCCCTTCGCGTGGATAAGGGATCTGTGGCTTTCCCTCGAGGCTTTCCCACGAGGCTTTCCCACAGGGCTGTCCCACGTGCCACCGTGGTGTGAGTCGATCCTCGCTTGAAAGTCGAGGCAGTGCAGGGAAAAGAGGTTTCCCTGGAATGGACTGAGACATCTGGGGGACTCTGGAATGGTGACACGACCCTGGAGTTCCTCTCGCCTTTCCTGTGGAGAGCGCCTCCTCTTGAGATGCGACGGGAACGCCGGGAATTCTTTCCCGACCACGCAGGGAAAGTATCCCTCCTCTCTAGCTAGGAGGCGGAAACGGGGTCTCCTCTGGATGTGGGCGGGACTCTCGTGCTTCCTGTCGAGTGGAGACGGCTTGTCGGGGAACTTCTTGAGTTGCAGCAAGGGTGTGAATTACCCTTTGGAAGTTCCAGAGTTTAGGTGTGATTAGCCTCGAGACCCCTCAGCGGAAATGGGCCTCATCTCGCCAGGAGAGCAGAACCTCCTGGATTTTCTCGAGTTGGCAGCAGGTACTCTCGACTTACGACGGGGACATCAGGGACCCCTCTTGTGGCCTCACGAAAGGCCAGTCCCATGCGAGTTGCTCGGGGCCTCTCAGGATTCCTCTCCCGTCGATGCCGGGGCCTAAGACCTTGTTTGGAGTCGGTGCCGGAACGTGAGGATTCCTCTCCAGGGCTGACGTGGATCTTGGGGTACTTCTGGACTCTCCTCAGGGTAGTCAGTCCTCGTCTCGAGTGGGGGCATGCACGTGCGCTTTCCTCCCGAGCTGTAGCAGCAGTGTCTCACTTCCCTTCGGGTTGATCAAAGCAACTGTGGCTTTCCCTCGAGGCTTTCCCACGAGGCTTTCCCTCGAGGCTTTCCAACGAGGCTTTCCCACAGGGCTGTCCCACGTGCCACCATGGTGTGAGTCGATCCTCGGCTTGAAAGTCGAGGCAGTGCAGGGAAAACAGGTTTCCCTGGAATGGACTGAGACATCTGGGGGACGCTGGGAATGGTGGCCCGACCCTGGATTTCCTCTCGCCTTTCCTGTGGAGATCGCCTCCTCTTTAGATGCGCCGGGAACACTGGGAACTCTTTCCCGATCACTGAGGGAAAGGATCCTCCTCTCGAGCTAGGAGGCGGAAACGGGGCTCCTCTGGATGTGGGCGGGACTCTCGTGATTCCTCTCGAGTGGAGACGGGTATGTTGGGGATCTTATTGAGTTGCAGCAAGGGTGTGAAGGACCCTTTGGAAGTTCCAGAGGTTAGGTGTGATTAGCCTTGAGACACCTCAGCGGAAATGGTCCTCATGTCGCCTGGAAGGGAGAACCTCCTGGATTTTCTCAAGTTGCTGCTGGTGCTCTCGACCTACGACGGGGACCTCAGGGACCTGCTCTGGTGGCCTCAGGAAAGGACAGTCCCCATGCGAGTTGCTCGGGGAGACTCCCGGGATTCCTCTCCCGTCGATGCTGGGGCCTAAGACCTTTGTGGAGTCGGTGCCGTAAAGTGAGGGTTCCTCTCCAGTGCTGACATGGATCTTGGGGTACTTCTGGAGTCTCCCCAGGGGAGTCAGTCCTCGTCTCGAGTGGGGGCATGCACGTGTACTTTCCTCCCGACCTGAAGCAGCAGTGTCACGCTTCCCTTCGAGTGGATCAAAGCATCTGTGGCTTTCCCTCGAGGCTTTCCCACCAGGCTTTCCCACAGGGCTGTCCCACGTGCCACCGTGGTGTGAGTCGATCCTCGGCTTGAAAGTCGAGGCAGTGCAGGGAAACAGGTTTCCCTGGAATGGACTGAGACATCTGGGGGACTCTGGGAATGGTGGCACGACCCTGGAGTTCCTCTCGCCTTTCCTGTGGACAGCGCCTCCTCTTGAGATGCGACGGGAACGCCGGGAATTCTTTCCCGACCACGCAGGAAAAGGATCCCTCCTCTCGAACTTGGAGGCGGAAACGGGGCTCCTCTGGATGTGGCCGGGACTCTCGTGCTTCCTCTCGAGTGGAGCCGGGTATGTTGGGGAACTTCTTGAGTTGCAGCAAGGGTGTGAAGGATCCTTTGGAATTCCAGAGGTTAGGTGTGTTTAGAGTCGAGACGCCTTAGCGGAAATGGGCCTCATCTCCCCTGGAGGGGAGAATCTCCTGGATTTTTTCGAGTTGTGGTACGTGCTCTCGCCTTACGACGGGGACCACTGGGACCCGCTCTGGTGGCCTCAGGAAAGGCCAGTCCCCATGCGAGTTGCTCGGGGGCCTCTTGGGATTCCTCTCCCATCGATGCCAGGGCCTAAGACCTTGTGTTGAGTCGGTGCCTGCCGGGGTCCAGCCCCGGTGGATCCAGGGAATTCGAAGCGTGGACGGCGTTGGCGTGGAAAGACTTGTTTGTTTATTAATGTAAGATTAGATTAAGAAACTATAGTGTAGTAAGAAGATTAAATGGAGGAAGAGGGCTGAATAGCTTGGTTTACGCGGAGGACAATAAAATTCCAGACAAGGAATTTGCACCATCTACGTTGGGCCACCGGCGCCCGATTGAATATCTAAGGGTGCCTCGCCTTAAGCTCCCTTTCGTGCGGGTCTTAACAGCCGGGGCAAGTAAGTAGACCTGGCGAGCCTCCGCGCCCCAGATGGAGATTCAGCCTGAAGTTAAAGTAAAGAGCAGAGAGAGGGAAGGGGAGAGAAGAAGAGAGAGAGAGAGACATGGGGGAGCCAGAGTCCCAAGAAACCAGGCCGAGAGACTAGTTCGAGAAACTGGCCCCCATCCTTTATTGTTCAGAAGGCCTTTTATACTTTTGATAAAACACGGAGATCAATGGGTAACACAAAATTATGTAGCGTTCGCAACCCAGATTCTTTCCGTATATCATTTTGTATACAAAAGGTCTCAGGTGATTTACATTATCTTTTGGACAAGAGGCTTGTTAACACTTTTTGGCTCTCTTCCTTAATGAATGTTAATTTTGTTTCCCCTGAAGTGTTTTTTTTTTAATCTGCATCTCCTTAAAGCATTAAAGTTACATCTCTATAGAACAAAGGTGCAGTGGGATATAACAAAGAAAGTACTTAACTCAAAGATCTAATGTTGCTAATACCAGGTCTACTACTTGTTTTTCTATATACCAACTATATCTAAAAATAAAGGATATGAAAATTTGGCAGCAAGCATTGACCCAAAAAATGAAACCTTTAATCAGTCCTATTCTAAAGATTTTGACTCCTCGGAAGCTCCTACATTCCTAGGATGTTTTAAGCTTCCTGTGCCTCCTGCGGTCAGGAGGCCTCAAACAATCACATGCGCAGCTGTACGAGTCCTGCAGGCAGGCTAGACAGCCATCGGAGGGGTTTTTGGATTGAAACACTCTTTCAAATGCAGAAGACTAAAGCCCTGAATTGACTTTTTCCAGAAAATGTCAGAAGAGTGGAAAAGCAGAGCACAAAAGCCGGCAGATTTTTGTTGGGGTACGTGCTTAGGAATTTGCAGAGGGTTCCCTGAAGTCTGAGCACGCCTTTCGTATGTCTGCTTCCTTCCTCATGACCTTGTCACGGGCGGGATTCCTCACACTGGCTCCCAGCATCTCACCCTTTTTTATTTTAAATAATTAATTATTTATGTTTAAAATCAGGTGCAGTTCGGTCGCGAGATTCCGAATGCTCTGCCGAAGAATCTAGACAATACAGGGAAGAATGATTACGAGGAGCAAGATTATAAAGGGTAGACAGAATAGTCTTTCCAGAAATGAAGTTAGAGAAAGTGTGGAAAAAGTCATTGGCTTCTCCTGCGGTGGTAAAATCTAATCGGGAGTGTTCCAAGGTCTGAATCTGGTTATGCAGTTTCCCTAAGTCTAAACTAATATCTGAGCTGTTCCAAAACACCTAAAACTTGATTTTTTAACATATTGGGCATTTACACTTGTTGAGTCAATGACCGCTGCCATAGTAACAATAACAGTTACTGTAACACAGCAAGAACATAATTATCATATCAATAAGTTGTTACAGTTACAGGACATCTTTAAAACCACAAAAGAGCAGACATTACTTTGAGGAGTTAAACAAGATGAAAACATCCATGGTTCACAAGTCGCTACATTAGGTACGTTAAGTTTTCTGGAATCATTGGTGAAAAGAAGAACATAAGGAGAGGATAGACAAGCCAAAATAGAGTAAATAGAGTCATTTTCTGGTTGGAGTTTGCGCTGCAGCAGCTGTTAGTCCCGCCGGGATCTTGATGTTTCTTTTGCCTCTTCTGCCGGTGGGAGCAGCGGCCTTCACCCCGCCCTCTGACACTGGCGCTGTTACGGGGCTGCGAGTGCGGTGCACTGGGTTCCGTCAGTCAGGCTGGCCCCGCCCGCAGCTTTTGGTGCACGGCTGTTTCCCGCGGCGGTGGCGGCAGAGAAGTTCCCTTTTTCTTTTGTGGCGAATCAGTCTGTCCGGGATCCAAATTGACGAATCTGCACCCTGTGGAAAAAATATAAACACTTCCTCGACCCGCAGCAAATTCTGGGTCGGGATCTTTTTGTTATCTGGAGATCTTTTTGCTTTACCAATGGCTTTTTATTTTACTGTTCCAAACGAATCAGCATTTAACTTATTACAAAGAGAACATGTTGTAAAATCTGATGGGGGAAAACTATACTTAATTTCTCCTTTTTTAATTTTTGAATTAACAAAGCACGTGAGGGTAAATGATACAAGATCTGATCACAAGAATTTCCTATAGGAATCTGCCAATCATCAAACATTTGAAAAGCATCAAGTTGTTTTTTGTTATATGGAATTACAATTTTTGATGGCTCTTTACTGAACAATTTAATAAATCAGTATGCTTGAATTAATCTTTTAAATTAATATGGCAGTAATTTTTTCTTAGGCAGAGGCCATTGTTCCACCAAGTTGGGATAAGATAAAACTATTTTTTGGGGGGTCATTAGATGGAACCAATGGGCCTTCTTGTCACAAGCATCCTGTAGGTATACATTTTGTGGCAAGAATAATTTAATCTCCTTTTTTGGCAATATTAATCTTAATTAACTGATCATTTAAAGCCTCATTCACTTTAACGAAAGCCAACTGTGTCACACTAGTCAACTTTTTCTTAGAACTGGGATTAGGATTGTTTTTTTTCAGCAATCAAACAAAAGGCTTTAAATCTACAAAAGTCAGTTTTAAATGTGGGCATATCCAATTAATATCACCTAATAATTTTTGGAAATCATTTAAAGTTAGTAAACAATCTCTCAGCAGCTTTAAAAGGACATTATCAGTTTTAAAACTTTTGGCAGACCCAAATATAAGAAGCAAGAAAAGCTTTTTTAATGATCTTTTTATAACCCAAATCTGGTCTATAGCCTTTTAGATGACAAGTAACCACTTAATCTTTGCTTGAATACTTCCAGCAACGGGGAGCTCACTATTCACCAAGGTTTTAAACTCTCTCTCACCTCTTACTCTATAGCATTTTTATCCTGCATACCACCTTTTCTAATCCCACCAACTCCTTTTCAGTAGTATATGTTGGCCAGGAGCTGCGCTAGTCTCTCAGCAATGTAAGAAACGTCTTGTCTATTGTCTAACAGCCATGACATTTTATATCTTTAAAAAATCTTTTAAAGGCCTAGAAGCTGCAATTTTTTGCACCCAAAAAGCTAGATCTAGATCCTCTGGGGCTTTTTTTGTCTGGTTTTTCTGTCTGGTAATAAGGTAAAAGCAAAAGCTGTGCTATTTTTTAATTTTAATTGCACAGTTTTAGCAGGTGGCGATATCAAAACTTCAATTTTTTTAGTATAATCAGAATTTACTACACAAGACACTACCGAAATTTTTTGAAAAGAAAGCAAGCTATGCCCCAGCACAAGTCTTACAATGTCCTCAGGCAGGGGACTAGCCACTGGAATCTGAGTCAGGAGCTATTATTATTAAGGTGGTGGAACTGAGGTCCAGGCCTGAGCTACCTGGGGTTGTTTGGTACGGCTTGTTATCTCTGTTTAGCAAGACATTTTGGCAAAAAATGTTCTATTTGGCCTCAAGAGAAACATTTTGCATTTGTAAAGTCCTTTTTATTACGAATATTTTTCTTTTTTTTTTCTGTTTTTCTTCCTTTTTCTTTTTTTTTTTTTTTTGTTGGGTGAGGCCCCTCCTGAGGGGATTTTATGCAAGGAGCAAGCTCTGTTTTAAAAGCTCTTTTGCTCAAAAATATTGTCACTATCGTTTTCAAACTTAAGCAATGTTCTGGGAGGCTTTGGATATAAAGTGGGGAGTTCTTAAGCCCTGGGGAGGCGCAAGCAGAGGTTGCAGTGGTCGCCTTAAATAAGACAACTTTTTTAAAGGTTTGGTTTGTGTAGAGGGGGAGGGGGCTCTCCAGGGCGCTCGGCCGCTGCGTCCTATAAGCACCCTCCTTCCTCGGGAGGAAGAGTACAGTCTCTCTCCTTTTGTTTGCCAATGGCAGAAAATATGATCTGCGTAATAGGTGGAGACCCACTACGATCCACTGCTATAGTCTCTCCCATAGGCTATCTAACTAACAGCCTCATGACGGGGGTCCAGAACATTTGTAATAATATTTTACAGAGCAAAAGCATTTACAGGCCCATGCAAAGTATAATTAGTTTTTAGCTGTTTTATTACCTTTATCCAAGTATCTAAATCTCTTTTCTGGAAACCAAGGACATTGGTCTCGTAACACGAGCCTTTTAATCTTTAATTTGTCTTTTTTGTTTAACAGTTACAAAATTACTTGTATAAAGAGGTGTCATTGTTTTGAGTCATTGTTACCCGTGTCAGAAAATTAAGAGTTATAGAAAAGTCTGCCTTGACAAAAAGGTTTTACCTTAGCCAAGGGGGGTTTTGTTTTAAACCCTAAGATAGCAGGTTTCTTTTCAACCTCTAGAGCACCAGGTTTCTCTTAAACCCTTGAACACTTCCCACTCGTCCTCACCCTGTCTGTCCTACAGGGGGGTCCGCGGCACCCTGAGTGGGGTCCTAGCCGTCCCGAACACTCAACACTGGGGGAGTACCCGAAAGTACTCCGGGGGGAGCGATTAAGTCACTCCGGGGGGAGCAACAGAGAGTGCTCCGGGGGGAGCAACAGAGAGTGCTCCGGGGGGAGCTTTTGCTCCGAGGAACCTACCTTCGAATAGCCTGTTCCGGACACAACTTGCCGGGGTCCAGCCCCGGTGGATCCAGGGAATTCGAAGGGTGGACAGCGTTGGAGTGGAAAGACTTGTTTGTTTATTAATGTAAGATTAGATTAAGAAACTATAGTGTAGTAAGAAGATTAAGTGGAGGAAGAGGGCTGAATAGCTTGATTTACGCGGAAGGCCAATAAAATTCCAGACAAGGAATTTGCACCATCTACGTTGGGCCACCGGCGCCCGATTGAATATCTAAGGGTGCCTCGCCTTAAGCTCCCTTTCGTGCGGGTCTTAACAGCCGGGGCAAGTAAGTAGACCTGGCGAGCCTCCGCGCCCCAGATGGAGATTCAGCCTGAAGTTAAAGTAAAGAGCAGAGAGAGGGAAGGGGAGAGAAGAAGAGAGAGAGAGAGACATGGGGGGAGCCAGAGTCCCAAGAAACCAGGCCGAGAGACTAGTTCGAGAAACTGGCCCCCATCCTTTATTGTTCAGAAGGCCTTTTATACTTTTGATAAAACACGGAGATCAATGGGTAACACAAAATTATGTAGCGTTCGCAACCCAGATTCTTTCTGTATATCATTTTGTATACAAAAGGTCTCAGGTGATTTACATTATCTTTTGGCCAAGACGCTTGTTAACACTTTTTGGCTCTTTTCCTTAATGAATGTTAATTTTGTTTCCCCTGAAGTGTTTTTTTTTTTAATCTGCATCTCCTTAAAGATTTAAGTTACATCTCTATAGAACAAAGGTGCAGTGGGATATAACAAAGAAGGTACTTAACTCAAAGATCTAATGTTGCTAATAGCAGGTCTACTACTTGTTTTTCTATATACCAACTATATCTAAAATAAAGGATATGAAAATTTGGCAGCAAGCATTGACCCAAAAAATGAAACCTTTAATCAGTCCTATTCTAAAGATTTTGACTCCTCCGAAGCTCCTACATTCCTAGGATGTTTAAAGCTTCCTGTGCCTCCTGCGGTCAGGAGGCCTCAAACAATCACATGCGCAGCTGTACGAGTCCTGCAGGCAGGCTAGACAGCCATCGGAGGGGTTTTTGGATTGAAACACACTTTCAAATGCAGAAGACTAAAGCCCTGAATTGACTTTTTCCAGAAAATGTCAGAAGAGTGGAAAAGCAGAGCACAAAAGCCGGCAGATTTTTGTTGGGGTACGTGCTTAGGAATTTGCAGAGGGGTCCCTGAAGTCTGAGCACGCCTTTCGTATGTCAGCTTCCTTCCTCATGACCTTGTCACGGGCGGGAATCCTCACACTGGCTCCCAGCAGGTGCCGGAACCTGAGGATTCCTCTCCAGTGCTGACATGGATCTTGGGGTACTTCTGGAGTCTCCCCAGGGGAGTCAGTCCTCGTCTCGAGTTGGGGCATGAACGTGCGCTTTCCTCTCGAGCTGTAGCAGCAGAGTCACGATTCCCTTCGCATGGATCAAGAGATCTGTGGCTTTACCTCGAGGCTTTCCCACGAGGCTTTCCCACGAGGCTTTCCCACAGGGCTGTCCCACGTGCCACCGTGGTGTGAGTGGATCCTCGGCTTGAAGGTCGAGGCAGTGCAGGGAAAACAGGTTTCCCTGGCATGGACTGAGACATCTGGGGGACTCTGGGAATGGTGGCACGACCCTGGAGTTCCTCTCGCCTTTACTGTGCAGAGCGCCTCCTCTTGGGATGCGACGGGAACGCCGGGAATTCTTTCCCGACCACGCAGGGAAATATCCCTGCTCTCGAGCTATGAGGCGGAAACGGGGCTCCTCTGGATGTGGGCGGGACTCTCGTGCTTCCTCTCGAGTGGAGACGGTTATGTTGGGGAACTTCTTGAGTTGCAGCAAGGGTGTGAAGGACCCTTTGGAAAGTCAAGAGGTTAGGTGTGATTAGCCTCGAGACGCCTCAGCGGAAACGGACCTAATCTCGCCTGGAAGGGAGAACCTCCTGGATTTTCTCGAGGTGCGGCAGGTGCTCTCGACTTACAATGGGGACCTCAGCGACCCGCTCTGGTGGCCTCAGGAAAGGCCAGTCCCCATGCGAGTTACTCCGGGGCGTTTCGGGATTCCTCTCCCGTCAATGACGGGGCCTAAGACGTTGTGTGGAGTCCTTGCCGGATCCTGAGGATTCCTCTCCAGTGCTGACATGGTCTTGGGGTACTTCTGGAGTCTCCCCAGGGGAGTCAGTCCTCGTCTCGAGTGGGGGCATGCACGTGCGCTTTCCTCCCGAGCTGTAGCAGCAGTGTCACACTTCCCTTTGCGTGGATCAAGGGATCTGTGGCTTTTCCTCGAGGCTTTCCCACGAGGCTTTACCACGAGGCTTTCCCACAGGGCTGTCCCACGTGCCACCGTGGTGTGAGTGGATCCTCGGCTTCAAAGTCGAGGCAGTGCAGGGAAAACAGGTTTCCCTGGAATGGACTGAGAAATCTCTGGCACTCAGGGAATGGTGTCACGACCCTGGAGATCTCCTCGTGTTTCCTGTGGAGAGCGCCTCCTCTTGAGATGCGACCGGAACGCCGGGAATTCTTTCCCGACCACGCAGGGAAAGGATTCCTCCTCTCGAGCTATGAGGCGGAAACGGGGCTTCTCTGGATGTGGGCAGGACTCTCGTGCTTCCTCTCGAGTGGAGACGGGTATGTCGGGGAACTTCTTGAGTTGCAGCAAGGGTGTGAAGGACCCTTTGGAAGTTCCAGAGGCCAGGTTGATTAGCTTCGAGACGCCTCCGCGGAAATGGGCCTCATCTCGCCTGGAGGGGAGAACCTCCTGGATTTTCTCGAGTTGCGGCAGGTGCTCTCGACTTATGACGGGGACCTCAGGGACCCGCTCTGGTGGACTCAGGAAAGGCCAGTCCACATGCGCGTTGCTCAGGGGCCTCTCGGGATTCCTCTCCCGTCGATGCCGGGGCCTACGACCTTGTGTGGATTCTGTGCCGGAATTGAGGATTCCTCTCCAGTGCTGACATGGATCTTGGGGTATTTCTGGAGTCTCCCCAGGGGAGTCAGTCGTAGTCTCAAGTCGGGGCATGAACGTGCGATTTCCTCCAGAGCTGTAGCAGCAGTGTCATGCTTCCCTTCGCGTGGATCAAGGGGTCTGTGGCTTTCCCTCAAGACTTTCCCACGAGGCTTTCCCACGGGGCTTTCCCACGAGGCTTTCCCACAGGGCTGTCCCACGTGCCACCGTGGTGTGAGTCGATCCTCGGCTAGAAAGTCAAGGCAGTGCAGGGAAAACAGGTTTCCCTGGAATGGACTGAGACATCTGGGGGACTCTGGTGAATGGTGGCACGACCCTTGAGTTCCTCTCGCCTTTCCTGTGGAGAGCGCCTCATCTTGAGATGCGACGGGAACGCCGGGAATTCATTCCCAACCACACAGGGAAAGGATCCCTCATCTCGAGCTAGGAGGCGGACACGGGGCTCCTCTGGATGTGGGTGGGACTCTCGTGCTTCCTCTCGAGTGGAGACGGGTATGTCGGGGAACTTCATGAGTTGCAGCAAGGATGTGAATGACCCTTTGGAAGTTCCAGAGTTTAGGTGTGATTATCCTCGAGACGCCTCAGGGGAAATGGGCCTCATCTCGCCTGGAGGGGAGAACCTCCTGGATTTTCACGAGTTGCGTCAGGTGCTCTCGACTTACGATGGGGACCTCAGGGACCCGCTCTGGTGGCCTCAGGAAAGGCCAGTCCCCATGCGAGTTGCTCGGGGGCCTCTCGGGATTCCTCTCTCGTCGATGCCGGGGCCTAAGACCTTGTGTGGAGTCGGTGCCGGAACCTGAGGATTCCTCTCCAGTGCTGACATGGATCTTGGGGTACTTCTGGAGTCTCCCCAGGGGAGCCAATCGTCGTCTCGAGTGAGGTCATGCACGTGCGCTTTCTTCCCGAGCTGTAGCAGCAGTGTCACGCTTCCCTTCGCTTGGATCAAGGAATCTGAGTCTTTCCCTCGAGGTTTTCCCACGAGGCTTTCCCAAAGGGCTGTCCCACGTGCCACCGTGGTGTGAGTCGATGCTCGGCTTGAAAGTCGAAGCAGTGCAGGGAAAACAGTTTTCCGTGGAATGGACTGAGACATCTGGGGGACTCAGGAAATGGTGGCACGACCCTGGAGTTCCTCTCGCCTTTCCTGTGGAGAGCGCCTCCTCTTGAGATGCGAGGGGAACGCCGGGAATTCTTTCCCGACCACGCAGGGAAAGGATCCCTCCTCTCGAGCTAGTAGACTGAAACGGGGCTCCTCTGGATGTGAGCGGGATTCTCATGCTTGCTCTCAAGTGGAGACGAGTATGTCGGGGAACTTCTTGAGTTGCAGCAAGGGTGTGAATGACCTTTTGGAAGTTCCAGAGGTTAGGTGTGATTAGCCTCGACACGCCTCAGCGAAAATGGGCCTCATCTCGCCTGGAGGGGAGAACCTCCTGGATTTTCTCGAGTTGCGGCAGGTGCTCTCGACTTACGACAGGGACCTCAGGGACCCGCTCTGATGGCCTCAGAAAAGGCCAGTCCCCATGCGAGTTGCTCGGGGGACTCTCGGGATTCCACTCCCTTAGATGCCTGGGCCTAAGTCCTTTGTGGAGTCGGTGCCGGAACCTGAGGATACCTCTCCAGGCCTGACATGGATCTTGGGGTACTTCTGGAGTCTCCCCAGGGGAGTCAGTACTCGTCTCTAAGGGAGGCATGCACGTGCGCTTTCCTCCCGAGCTGTAGCAGCAGTGTCACGCTTCCCTTCGCATGGATCAAGGCATCTGTGGCTTTCCCTCGAGGCTTTCCCACGAGGCTTTCCCACGAGGCTTTCCCACGTGCCACCGTGGTGTGAGTGGATCCTCGGCTTGAAAGTCGAGGTAGTACAGGGAAAACAGTTTTCCCTGGAATGGACTGAGACATCTGGGGGTCTCTGGTACTGGTGGCACGACCCTGGAGTTCCTTTCGCCTTTCCTATGGAGAGCGCCTCCTCTTGAGATGCAACGGGAACGCTGGGTATTCTTACCGGTCCAAGCAGGGAAAGGATCCCTCCTCTCGAGCTAGGAGGCGGAATCGGGGCTCCTCTGGATGTGGGCTGGACTCTCGTGCTTCCTCTCGAGTGGAGACGGGTATGTCGGGGAACTTCAGGAGTTGCAGCAACGGTGTGAATGACCCTTTGGAAGTTCAAGAGTTTAGGTGTGATTAGCCTCGAGACGCCTCAGGGGAAATGGGCCTCATCTCGCCTGGAGGGGAGAACCTCCTGGATTTTCTCGAGTTGCGGCAGATGCTCTCGACTTACGACGGGGACCTAGGGACCCGCTCTGGTGGCCTCAGGAAAGGCCAGTCCCCATGCGAGTTGCTCGGGGGCCTCTCGGGATTCCTCTCCCGTCGATGCCGGGGCCTGAGTCCTTGTGTGAGTCAGTGCCGGAACCTGAGGATTCCTCTTGAGTGCTGACATGGATCTAGGGGTACTTCTGGAGTCTCCCCAGGGGAGTCACTCGTCGTCTCGAGTGCGGGCATGCACGTGCGCTTTCCTCCCGAGCTGTAGCAGCAGTGTGACGCTTCCCTTCGCGTGGATCAAGGGATCTGTGGCTTTCCCTCGAGGCTTTCCCACAGGGCTGTCCCACGTGCCACCGTGGTGTGAGTCGATCCTCGGCTTGAACGTCGAGGCAGTGCAGGGAAAACAGGTTTTCCTGGAATGGACTGAGACATCTGGGGGACTCTGGGAATGGTGGCACGACCCTTGATTCCCTCTCGCCTTTCATGTGGAGAGCGCCACCTCTTGAGATGCCACCGGGAACGCCAGAAATTCTTTCCCGACCCTGCAGGGAAAGGATCCCTCCTCTCGAGCTAGGAGGCGGTAACGGGGCTCCTCTGGATATGGGCGGGACTCTCATGCTTCCTCTCGAGTGGAGACGGGTATGTCCGGGAACTTCTTGAGTTGCAGGAAGGGTGTGATGGACCCTTTGTAAGTTCCAGAGGTTAGGTGTGATTAGCCTTGAGACACTTCAGCGGAAATGGGCCTCATCTCGCCTGGAAGGAAGAACCTCCTGGATTTTCTCAAGTTGCGGCAGGTGCTCTGGACTTAGGTGGGGGAACACTGGGACGCGCTCCGGTGGTCTCAGGAAAGTCCAGTCCCCATTCGATTTGCTCGGAGGCCTCTCGGGATTCCTTTCCCTTCGATACCGGGGCCTAAGACCTTGTGTGCAGTCGGTGCCGGAAACTGAGGATTCTTCTCCAGTGCTGACATGCATCTTGGGGTATTTCTGGAGTCTCCCCAGGGGAGTCAGTCCACGTCTCGACTGGGGGCATGCACATGTGCTTTCCTCCCAAGCTGCAGCAGCAGTGCCACGCTTCCCTTCGCGTGGATCAAGGGATCTGTGGCTTTCCCTCGAGGCTTTCCCACGAGGCTTTCCCACGAGGCTTTCCCACAGGGCTGTCCCACGTGCCACCGTGGTGTGTGTCGATGTCGATCCTCGGCTTGAAAGTCGAGGGAGTGCAGGGAAAACAGGTTTCCCTGGAATGGACTGAGATATCTTGGGGACTCTGGGAATGGTGGGACGACCCTGGAGTTCCTCTCCCCTTTCCTGTGGAGAGCGCCTCCTCTTGAGATGAGACGGGAACGCCGGGAATTCTTTGCCGACCACGAAAGGAAAGGATCCCTCCTCTCGAGATAGGAGGCGGAAACGGGGCTCCTCTGGATGTGTGCAGGACTTTCGTGCTTCCTCTCGAGTGGAGACGGGAATGTCGGGGATCTTCTTGAGGTGCACAAGGGTGTGAAGGACCCTTTGGAAGTTCCGGAAATTAGATGTGATTAGCCTCGAGACGCCTCAGCGGAAATGGGCCTCATCTCGCCTGGAGGGGAAAACCTCCTGGATTTTCTCGAGTTGCGGCAGGTGCCCTCGACTTACGATGGGGACCTCAGGGACCCGCTCTGTTGGCCTCAGGAAAGGCCAGTCCCCATGCGAGTTGCTCGGGGGCCTCTCGGGATTCCTCTCCCGTCTAGGCCGGGGCCTAAGTCCTTGTGTGGAGTCAGTGCCGGAACCTGAGGTTTCCTCTAGCGTGCTGACATGGATCTAGGGGTACTTCTGGAGTCTCCCCAGGGGAGTCACTCATCGTCTCGAGTGCGGGCATGCACGTGCGCTTTCCTCCCGAGCTGTAGCAGCAGTGTGACGCTTCCATTCGCGGGGATCAAGGGATCTGTGGCTTTCCCTTGAGGCTTTCCCACGAGGCTTTCCCACGAGGCTTTCCCACAGGGCTGGACCTCGTGCCACCTTGGTGTGAGTCGATCCTCGGCTTGAAATTCGAGGCAGTGCAGGGAAAACAGGTATTCCTGGAATCGACTGAGACATATGGGGGACTCTGGGAATGGTGGCACGGCCCTGGAGTTCCTCTCGCCTTTCCTGTGAGAGCGCCTCCTCTTGAGATGCTTCGGGAACGCCGGGAATTCTTTCACGACCACGAGGGAAATGATACCTCCTCTTGAGCTAGGAGGCGGAAAAGGAGCTCCTCTGGATGTGGGCGGGACTCTCGTGCTTCCTCTCCAATGGAGACGGGTATGTCGGGGAACTTCTTGAGTTGCAGCAAGGGTGTGAAGGACCCTTTGGAAGTTCCAGAGGTTAGGTGTGTTTAGCCTCGAGTCGCCTCAGCGGAAATGGGCCTCATCTCGCCTAGAGGGGAGAACCTCCTGGATTTTCTCGAGTTGCGGCAGGTGCTCTCCACTAACGACGGGGACCTCAGAGACTCGCTCTGGTGGCCTCAGGAAAGGCCAGTCCCCATGCGAGTTACTCTGGGCCCTCTCGGGTTCCTCTCCCGTCGATGCCAGGGCCTAAGACCTTGTGTGGAGTCGGTGCCGGAACCTAAGGATTCCTTTGCAGTGCTATCAATGATCTTGGGGTACTTCTCGAGTCTCCCCACGGGGAGTCAGTCCTCGTCTTGAGTGGGGGCATGCTCGTGCGCTTTCCTCCCGGGCTGTAGCAGCAGTGTCACGCTTCCCTTCGCGTGGATCAAGGTATATGCGGCTTTGCCACGAGGCTTTCCCATAGTGCTGTCCCACGTGCCACCGTGGTGGGAGTCGATCCTCGGCTTGAAAGTAGAGGCAGTGCAGGGAAAACAAGTTTCCCTGGAATGGATTGAGACATCTGGGGGACTCTGGGAATGGTGGCACGACCCTTGATTCCCTCTCGCCTTTCATGTGGAGAGCGCCACCTCTTGAGATGCCACGGGAACGCCAGAAATTCTTTCCCGACCCTGCAGGGAAAGGATCCCTCCTCTCGAGCTAGGAGGCGGTAACGGGGCTCCTCTGGATATGGGCGGGACTCTCATGCTTCCTCTCGAGTGGAGCCGGGCATGTCCGGGAACTTCTTGAGTTGCAGGAAGGGTGTGATGGACCCTTTGTAAGTTCCAGAGGTTAGGTGTGATTAGCCTTGAGACACTTCAGCGGAAATGGGCCTCATCTCGCCTGGAAGGGAGAACCTCCTGGATTTTCTCAAGTTGCGGCAGGTGCTCTGGACTTAGGTGGGGGAACACTGGGACGCGCTCCGGTGGCCTCAGGAAAGGCCAGTCCCCATTCGAGTTGCTCGGGGGCCTCTCGGGATTCCTCTCCCTTCGATACCGGGGCCTAAGACCTTGTGTGCAGTCGGTGCCGGAAACTGAGGATTCTTCTCCAGTGCTGACATGCATCTTGGGGTATTTCTGGAGTCTCCCCAGGGGAGTCAGTCCACGTCTCGACTGGGGGCATGCACGTGTGCTTTCCTCCCAAGCTGCAGCAGCAGTGCCACGCTTCCCTTCGCGTGGATCAAGGGATCTGTGGCTTTCCCTCGAGGCTTTCCCACGAGGCTTTCCCACGAGGCTTTCCCACAGGGCTGTCCCACGTGCCACCGTGGTGTGTGTCGATGTCGATCCTCGGCTTGAAAGTCGAGGGAGTGCAGGGAAAACAGGTTTCCCTGGAATGGACTGAGATATCTTGGGGACTCTGGGAATGGTGGGACGACCCTGGAGTTCCTCTCCCCTTTCCTGTGGAGAGCGCCTCCTCTTGAGATGAGACGGGAACGCCGGGAATTCTTTGCCGACCACGAAAGGAAAGGATCCCTCCTCTCGAGAGAGGAGGCGGAAACGGGGCTCCTCTGGATGTGTGCAGGACTCTCGTGCTTCCTCTCGAGTGGAGACGGGTATGTCGGGGATCTTCTTGAGGTGCAGCAAGGGTGTGAAAGACCCTTTAGAAGTTCCAAAAATTAGATGTGATTAGCCTCGAGACGCCTCAGCGGAAATGGGCCTCATCTCGCCTGGAGGGGGAAACCTCCTGGATTTTCTCGAGTTGCGGCTGGTGCTCTCGACTTGCGACGGGGACCTCAGGGACCCGCTCTGGTGGCCTCAGGAAAGGCCAGTCCCCATGCGAGTATGCTCGGGGGCCTCTCGGGATTCCTCTCCCGTCTATGCCGGGGCCTAAGACCTTGTGTGGAGTCGGTGCCGGAACCTGAGGATTCCTCTCCAGTGCCGACATGGATCTTGGGGTAGTTCTGGAGTCTCCCCAGGGGAGTCAGTCCCCATCTCGAGTGGGGGCATGCATGTGCGCTTTCCTCCCCAGCTGTAGTAGCAGTGTCACGCTTATGCTTGCGTGGACCAAGGGATCTGTGACTTTCCCTCGAGTCTTTCCCACGAGGCTCTCCCACAGGGCTGTCCCACGTGTCACGGTGGTTTGAGTCGATCCTCGGCGTGAAAGCCGAGGCAGTGCAGGGAAAACAGGTTCCTGTGGAATGGACTGAGACATCTGGGGGAGTCTTGGAATGGTGACACGACCCTGCAGTTCCTCTCCCTTTCCTTTGGAGAGCACCTCCTCTTGAGATGCGATGGGAATGCCGGGAATTCTTTCCCGAACAAGTAGGGAAAGGATCCCTCATCTCGAGCTACGAGCCGAAACGGAGCTCCTCTGGATGTGGCCGGGACCCTCGTGCTTCCTCTTGAGTGGATACGGGTATGTCGGGGAACTTCTTGAGTTGCAGCATGACTGTGAAAGACTCTTTAGAAGTTCCAGAGTTCACGTGTGATTAGCCTCGAGACACCTCAGTGGAAACGGGCCTCAACTCACCTGCAGGGGAGAACCTCCTGGATTTTACCGAGTTGCGGCAGGTGCTCTCGACTTACGACTGGGACCTCATGGACCTGCTCTGGTGACCTCAGGAAAGGCCAGTCCCCATGCGAGTTGCTAGAGGTCCTGTTGCTATTCCTCTCTCGTCGATGCCAGGGCCTAAGACCTTGTGTGGAGTCGGGGCCGGAACCTGAGGATTCCTCTCCAGGGCTGACATGCATCTTGGGGTATTTCTGGAGTCTCCCCAGGGGAGTCAGTTCTCGTCTCGAGTAGGGGCATGCACGTGCGCTTGCCTCCCCTGCTGTAGCAGCAGTGTCACGCTTCCCGTCGCGTGGATTAAGGGATCTGTGGCTTTCCCTCGAGGCTTTCCCACGAGGCTTTCCCACAGGGTTGTCACCACGTGCCACCGTGGTGTGAGTCTATCCTCGGCTGTGAAAGTCGAAGCAGTGCAGGGAAAACAGGATCCTCTGGAATGGACTGAGACATCTGGGGACTCTTGGAATGGTGGCAAGACCCATGAGTTCCTCTCGCCTTTCCTGTGCAGCGCGCCTCCTCTTGAGATGCGTCGAAACGTCGGGAATTCTTTCCCGAGGAAGCAGGGAAGGATCCCTCATCTCGAGCTTGGAGGCGGAAACGGAGCTCCTCTGGAGGAGGCCGGACCCTCGTGCTTCCTCTGGAGTGGAGACGGGTATGTCGGGGAACTTCTTGAGTTTTAGCAAGGGTGTTTAGGACACTTTGGAAGTTCCAGAGTTTAGGTGTGATTACTCTCGAGACGCCGCAGAGAAAATGGGCCTCATCTCGACTGGAGCAGAGAACCTCCTGGATTTTCTCGAGTTGCGGCAGGTACTCTCGACATACGACCGTGACCTCAGGGACAGTGCAGATGTGTCACGCTTCCTGGCGCGGGGATCAAGGGATCTGTGTCTTTCCTCGAGGCTTTCTCACAGGGCTGTCCCACATGCCACCATGGTGTGAGTGGATCCTCGGCGTGAAAGTCGAGGCAGTGCTGGGAATACGGGTTCCTCTGAAATGGACTGAGACATCTGGGGGACTCTTGAAATGGTGGCACGACCTGGAGTTCCTCTCGCCTTTTCTATTGAGAACCCTTGCTCTTGAGATGCCATGGGAACGCCGAAAAATCTTTCCTGACTAAGCAGGATAGGATTCATCTCGGAAACGGGGTTCCTCTGAATGTGGGCGGACCCTCGTGCTTCCTCTCGTGTGGAGACG
Source organism: Capra hircus (assembly GCF_001704415.2). Classification (NCBI taxonomy): domain Eukaryota; kingdom Metazoa; phylum Chordata; class Mammalia; order Artiodactyla; family Bovidae; genus Capra; species Capra hircus. The sequence continues at coordinate 19,447 of NW_017196952.1, forward strand.
GGTATGTCGGGGAACTTCTTGAGTTGCAGCAAGGACCCTTTTTAATTTCCAGAGGTTAGGTGTGATGAGCCTCCAGACACGTCAGAGGAAATGGGCCTCATCCGCCTGGAGGGGGAGAACCTCCTGATTTTACCCAGTTGCGGGCAGGTGCTCTCGAGTTAAGACGGGTCCTCAGGGACCCGCTCTGGTGGCCTCAGGAAAGTCCAGTCCCCATGTGAGTTACCAGGTGGGCCTCTAGGGTTCTTCTCCCATCGATGCCTGGTGCCTAAGACCTTGTGTGGAGTCGGGGCCAGACCCTGAGGATGCCTCTCCAGTGCTGACATGAATCTTTCCGTACTTCTGGAGTCTCACCAGGGGAGTCAGTCCTCATCTCGTGTGGGGGCATGCACTGCCATTTCCTCACGACCTGCAAGCAGCAGTGTCACGCTTGCCGACGTGTGGATCAAGGGATCTGTCGCTTTCCATTGAGGCTTTCCCACGAGGCTTTCCAACAGGGCTGTCCCGCGTGCCACGGTGGTGTGAGTCGATCCTCGGCGTGAACGTCGAGGCAGTGCAGGGAAAACAGTTTCTTCTGGAATGGTGAAACTCCAGGGCCTTGGCCGCATCCAAGAGTCCCCTAGATGTCTAAGT
>NW_017196953.1:0-8288 GCF_001704415.2 Capra hircus
CCTGGGAAAGGAGGCCTCAAACAATCACATGCCCAGCTGTACGAGTCCTGCAGGCAGGCTAGAAAGCATTCAGAGGGTTTTGGATTGAAACACTCTTTCAAATGCTGAAGACTAAAGCCCTGAATTGACTTTTTCCAGAAAATGTCAGAAGAGTGGAAAAGCAGAGCAAAAAAGCCGGCAGATTTTTGTTGGGGTATGTGCGTAGGAACTTCCAGAGGGGTCCCTGAAGTCTGAACACACCATGCCTATGTCAGTTTTCTTCCTCATGACGTTATCACGGACGGGAGTCCTCATACTGGCTCCCAGCATCAGTCCAATCCAGAGGAACCTGTTTTCCCTGCACTGCCTCGACTTTCACGCTGAGGATCAACTCACACCACGGTGGCACGAGGGAAAGCCCTGTGAGAAAGCCTCGTGGGGAAAGCCTCCAGGGAAAGCCACAGATCCCTTGATCCACACGACGGGAAGCGTGACCCTGCTGCTACAGCTCGGAGGAAAGCACACGTGCGTGCCCTCACTTGAGAGGAGGATTGACTCTCCAGGGGAGACTCCAGAAGAGCCCCAATATCCATGTCAGCACTGCAGAGGAAACCTCAGGTTCCGGCCCGAACCACACAAGTTGTTCGGCCGGGCATCAACAGGAGAGTTATCAAGAGAAGCCCCCCAGCATCTGGCATGGGGACTGGCCTTTGATGAAGCCACCAGAGCGGGTCCCTGACGTCCCGTCGTAAGTCGGGAGCACCTGCCGCAACTCGAGAAAATCCAGGAGGTTCTCCCCTCCAGGCGAGATGAGGCCCATTTCCAATGAGGTGTCTCGAGGCTAATTACATCTAATCTCTGGAACTTCCAAAGGGTCCTTCACACCCTTGCTGCAACTCAAGAAGTTCCCCGACATTCCCATCTCCACTCGAGAGGAAACACGAGGGTCCTGCCCACATCCAGAGTAGCCCCGTTTCATCCTCCTAGCTAGAGATGAGGGATCCTTTCCCTGCTTGGTCGGGAAAGAACTTCCGGCATTCCCGTCGCATCTCAGGTGGAGGCGCTCTCCACAGGAAGGAGAGAGGAACTCCATGGTCGTGCCACCATTTCAAGCGTCCCCAGATGTCTCAGTCCATTCCAGAGGATCTTGTTTTTACAGAGTGCCTAAACTTTCATGCGAGGATCGCCTCACACCACGGTGGCACGGGGGACAGCCCTGTGGGAAAGCCTCGTGGGAAAGCCTCTAGGAAAAGCCTAGAGGAAAAGCCACAGATCCATTGATCCACGCGACGGGAAGCATGACACTGCTGCTACAGCTCGGGAGGAAGGGCATGCGCATGCCCCCACTCGAGACGAGGACTGATTCCCCTTGGGAGACTTCAGAAGTATCCCAAAAACATGTCAGCACTGGAGAGGAATACTCAGGTTCTGGCCCCCACTCCACACAAGGTCTTGGGCCCCGGCATCTACCGGTGAGGAATCCCGAGAGGCCCTCTAGCAACTCACATGGGAACTGGTCTTTCCTAAGGCCAACAGAACGGGTCCCTGAGGTCCCCGTCGTAAGTCGAGAGCACCTGCCACAACTCGAGAAAATGAAGGAGATTCTCCCCTTCAGGCGAGATGAAGCCCATTTCCACTGAGACGTCTCGAGGCTAATCACACCTAACCTCTGGAACTTCCAAAGGGTCCTTCACACCATAGCTGCAACTCAAGAAGTTCCACGAGAGACCCGTCGCCACTACATAGGAATCACCAGGGTACCACCCACATCCAGAGGAGCCCCAATTCCCCCTCCTAGCTCAATGTGAGGGATCCTTTCCCTGATTGGCGGGAAAGAATTCCTGTCGTACCTGTCGCATCTCAAGAGGAGGCACGCTCCACAAGAAAGGTGAGAGGAACTCCAGGGTCGTTCCACCATTCCAAGAGTCCCCCAGATGTCTCAGTCCTTTCCAGAGGAACTTGTTTACCCTGCACTGCCTCGACGTTCACGCGGAGGACCGACACACACGATGGTGGCACGTGGGACAGCCCTGTGGGAAAGCCTCGTGGGAAAGCCTCGAGGGAAAACAAGAAACCCCTTGATCAACCCAACGGGAAAATTGACTCTGCTCCTAATGCTCGGAGAAAAGCGCACGCGCATGCCCCATTGGAGACGAAGATGACTCCCCTGTGGAGACTCCAGTAGTACCCCAAGATCCATGTTAGCACTGGAGAGGAAACCTCAGGTTCGGGCACCGACTCCAAACAAGGTCTTAGGCCCCGTCATCGACCGGAGAGGAATCCCGAGAGGCCCCTTAGCAACTCGCAAGTCGACTGGCATTTCCTGAGTGGACCAGAGCGGGTTACATAAGTCCCGGTCGTAACTGGAGAGCACCTGCTGAAACTCGAGAAAATCCAGGAGGTTCTCCCCTGCAGGCGAGATGAGGCCCATTTCCGCTGAGGCGTCTCGAGTCTAATCACACCTAACCTCTGGAACTTCCAAAGGGTCCATCACACCCTTGCTGCAACTCAAGAAGTTCACCGACATACCCGTCTCCACACGAGAGGAAGCACCAGAGACCCGCCCACATCCAGAGGAGCCCCGTTTCCGCCTCCTAGCTCGAGAGGAGGGATCCTTTCCCTGCGTAGACAGGAAAGAATTCCTGGCGTTCCTGGCGCATCTCAAGAGGAGGCGCTCTCCACAGGAAAGGCGAGAGGAACTCCAGGGTCGTGCCACCATTCCAGAGTCCCCAAGATGTCTCAGTCCATTCCAGGGAAAACTGTTTTCCTGGCACTGCCTCCACTTTCAAGCCGAGGATCGACTCACACCACGGTTGCACGAGGGAAAGCCCTGTGGAAAGCCTCGTGGAAAGCGTCGTGGTAAACCCTCGAGGGAAAGCCACTGATCCCTTGTTCCACGCGAAGGGAAGCGTGACAATGCTGCTAGAGCTCGGGAGGAAAGCGCACGTGCATACCCAAACTCGAGACCAGGACTGACTCCCCTGGGGAGACTCCAGAAGTACCCCAAGATCCATGTCAGCACTGGAGAGGAATCCTCAGGTTCCAGCACCGACTCCACACAAGGTCTTAGGCCCCGGCATCGTCGGGAGAGGAATCCCGAGAGGCCCCCGAGCAACTCGCATGGGGACTGGCCTTTCCTAAGGCCAACAGAGCGGGTCCCTATTGTGCCCTTTGTAAGTTGAGAGCACCTGCCGCAACTCGAGAAAATCCAGGAGGTTCTCACCTCCAGGCGTGATGAGGCCCATTTCCGCTGAGGCGTCTCAAGGCTAATCACACATAACCTCTGAAACTTCCAAAGGGTCCTTCACACCCCTGCTGCAACTTAAGAAGTTCCCAGATAAACCCATCTCCACTCGAGAGGAAGCACGAGAGTCCCGCCCACATCCAGAGGAGCCCCGTTTCCACCTCCTAGCTCGAGAGCAGGGATCCGTTCCCTGCGTGGTCGGGAAAGAATTCCCGGCGTTCCCGTCGCATCTCAAAAAGAGGCGCTCTCCACAGGAAAGGCGAGAGGAACTCCAGGGTGGTGCCACCATTCCAGAGTGCCCCAGATATCTCAGTCCATTCCAGGGAAACCTGTTTTCCCTGCACTGCCTCAACTTTCAAGCCGAGGATCGACTCACACCACGGTGGCACGTGGGACAGCCCTGTGGGAAAGCCTCGTGTGAAAGCCTCATGGGAAAGCCCCGAGGGAAAGCCACTGATCCCTTGATCCTCGGGAAGGGAAGCGTGACACTGCTGCTGCAATTCGGGAGGAAAGCACACGTGCATGCCCCTACTTGAGACGAGGACTGACTCCCCTGGGGAGACTCCGGAGGTACCCAAGATCCATGTCAGCACTGGAGAGTAATCCTCACGTTCCGGCTCCGACTCCACACAAGGTCTTAAGCCCCGGCATGGACGGCAGAGAAATCCCGAGAGGCCCCGAGCAACTCGCATGGGGACTGGCCTTTCCTGAGGCCACCAGAGCGGGTCCCTGAGGTCTCCGTCGTAAGACGAGAGGACCTGCCGCAACTAGAAACAATCCAGGAGGTTGTCCCCTCCAGGCGAGATGAGGCCCATTTCCGCTGAGGCGTCTCGAGGCTAATCACACCTAACCTCTGGAACTTCCAAAGGGTCCTTCACACCCTTGCTGCAACTCAAGAAGTTCCCCGACATTCCCGTCTCTACTCCAGAGTAAGCACGAGAGCCGCCCACATCCAGAGGAGCCCCGTTTCCGCCTCCTAGCTCGAGAGGAGGGATCCTTTCCCCTGCGTGGTCGGGAAAGAATTCCCGGCATTCCCGTCGCATCTCAAGAGGAGGCGCTCTCCACTGGAAGGCGAGAGGAACTCCCGGGTCTTGCCACCATTCCAGAGTCCCGCAGATGTCTAAGTCCATTCCAGGGAAATCTGTTTTCCCTCGATTGCCGCGACTTTCAAGCCGAGGATCGACTCACACCACGGTGGCACGTGGGACAGCCCTGTGAGAAAGCCTTCTGGGAAAGCCTCGTGGGAGAGCCTCAAGGGAAAGGCACAGATCCCTTGATCCAGGCGAAGGGAAGCGTGACACTGCTGCTACAGCTCGGGAGGAAAGCGCACGTGCATGCCCCCACTCGAGACGAGGACTGACTCCCCTGGGGAGACTCCAGAAATACCCCAAGATCCATGTCAGCACTGGAGAGGAATCCTCAGTTTCCGGCACCGTCTCCACACAAGGTTTTAGGCCCGGCATCGACGGAGAAGAATCCCGAGAGGCCCCCCGAGCAACTCGCTTGGGGACTGGCCTTTCCTGAGGCCACCAGAGCGGGTCCCTGAGGTCCCCGTCGTAAGTCGAGAGCACCTGCCGCAACTTGAGAACATCCAGGAGGTTCTCCCCTCCAGGCGAGATGAGGCCCATTTCCGCTGAGGCGTCTCGAGGCTAATCACACCTAACCTTTGGAACTTCCAAAGGACCCTTCACACCCTTGCTGCAACTCAAGAAGTTCCCCGACATACCCGTCTCCACTCGAGAGGAAGCACCAGAGACCGGCCCACATCCAGAGGAGCCCCGTTTCCGCCTCCTAGCTCGAGAGGAGGGATCCTTTCCTGCGTGGTCGGGAAAGAATTCCGGGCGTTCCTGTCGCATCTCAAGAGGAGGTGCTCTCCACAGGAAAGGCGAGAGGAACTCCAGGGTCGTGCCACCATTCCCAGAGTCCCCAGATGTCTTAGTCCATTTCAGGGAAACCTGATTTCCCTGCACTGCCTCGAATTTCTAGCCGAGGATCGACTCACACCACGATGGCACATGGGACAGCACTGTGGAAAGCCTCGTGGGAAAGCCTCGAGGGAAAGCCACAGATCCCTTGATCCACGCGAAGGGAAGCGTTGCACTGCTGCTACAGCTCGGGAGGAAAGCGCACGTTCATGCCCCACACAAGACGACGACTAACTCCCCTGGGGAGACTTCAGAAGTACCCCAAGATCCATGTCAGCACTGGAGAGGGAAACCTCAGGTTCCGGCACCGACTCCACACAGGGTCTTAGGCCCCGGCATCGACGGGAGAGGAATCCCGAGAGGCCCAGAGCAACTCGCATGGGACTGGCCTTTCCTGAGGCCACCAGAGCGGTTCCCTGAGGTCCCCGTAGTAAGTCAAGAGCACCTGCCGCAACTCGAGAAAATCCAGGAGGTTCTCCCTCCAGGCGAGATGAGGCCCTTTTCCTCTGAGGCGTCTCGAGGCTAACCATACCTAACATCTGGAACTTCCAAAGGTCCTTCACACCCTTGCTGCAACTCAAGAAGTTCCCCCGACATACCTGACCACTCGAGAGGAAGCACGAGAATCCGCCCACATCCAGAGGAGCCCCGTTTCCGCCTCATACCTCGAGGTCAGGTATCCTTTCCCTGCATGTTCGGGAAAGAATTCCCGGTGTTCCCGTCGCATCTCATGAGGAGGCGCTCTCCACAGGAAAGGCGGAGGAACTCCAGGGTCATGCCACCATTCCAAGAGTCCCCCAGATATCTCAGTCTGCCGGGGTCCAGCCCCGCTGGATCCAGGGAATTCGACGGATGGACGGCCGTTGTCGTGGAAAGTCTTTTTTATTTATTAATGTAAGATTAGATTAAGAAATTATAGTGTAGTAAGAAGATTAACTGGAGGAAAAGGGCTGAATATCTTGGTTTACGTGGAAGGCCAATAAAATTCCAGACAAAGAATTTTCACCATCTACGTTGGGCCACCAGCCCCTGCTTGAATATCTAAGGGTGCCTCACCTTAAGCTCCCTTTCGTGCAGGTCTTAACAGCCAGGCAAGTAAGTAGACCTGGCGAGCCTCCGCGCCCTGGTGGAGATTCAGCCTGAAGTTAAAGTAAAAAGCAGAGAGAAGGAAAAGGAGAGAAGAAGAAAGAGAGAAAAAGACACGGGGGAGCCTGAGTCTCAAGAAACCAGGCCGAGAGACTAGTTCGAGAAACTGGTCCGAGAAACTGGCCCATCCTTTATTGTTCATAAAGCCTTTTATACTTTTGATAAAACATGGAGTTCAATGGGTAACACAAAATTATGTAGCGTTTGCACCCCAGACTCTTTCTGTACATCATTTTGTATACAAAAGGTCTCTGGTGATTTACATTATCTTCTGGCCAAGAGGCTTGTTAAACACTTTTTGGCTCTCTTCCTTAATGAATGTTAATTTTGTTTCCTCTGAAGTGTTTTTCTTTAATCTGCATTTCCTTAAAGCATTAAAGTTACATCTCTATAAAACAAAGGTGCAGTGGGTTATAACAAAGAAGGTACTTAACTCAAAGATCTAATGTTCCTAATACCAGGTCTACTACTTGTTTTTTTAATATACCAACTCTATCTAAAAATAAAGGATATGAAAATTTAGCAGCAAGCATTGACCCAAAAAATGAAACTTTTAATCAGTCCTATTATAAAGATTTTGACTCCTCGGATGCCCCTACATTCCTAGGATGCTTTAAGCTTCCTGTGCCTCCTGGGGAAAGGAGGCCTCAAACAATCACATGCCCAGCTGTACGAGTCCTGCAGGCAGGCTAGAAAGCATTCAGAGGGGTTTTGGATTGAAACACTCTTTCAAATGCTGAAGACTAAAGCCCTGAATTGACTTTTTCCAGAAAATGTCAGAAGAGTGGAAAAGCAGAGCAAAAAAGCCGGCAGATTTTTGTTGGGGTATGTGCGTAGGAACTTCCAGAGGGGTCCCTGAAGTCTGAACACACCATGCCTATGTCAGTTTTCTTCCTCATGACGTTATCACGGACGGGAGTCCTCATACTGGCTCCCAGCATCAGTCCAATCCAGAGGAACCTGTTTTCCCTGCACTGCCTCGACTTTCACGCTGAGGATCAACTCACACCACGGTGGCACGAGGGAAAGCCCTGTGAGAAAGCCTCGTGGGAAAGCCTCCAGGGAAAGCCACAGATCCCTTGATCCACACGACGGGAAGCGTGACCCTGCTGCTACAGCTCGGAGGAAAGCACACGTGCGTGCCCTCACTTGAGAGGAGGATTGACTCTCCAGGGAGACTCCAGAAGAGCCCCAATATCCATGTCAGCACTGCAGAGGAAACTCAGGTTCCGGCCCCGAACCACACAAGTTGTTCGGCCCGGGCATCAACAGGAGAGTTATCAAGAGAAGCCCCCCAGCATCTGGCATGGGGACTGGCCTTTGATGAAGCCACCAGAGCGGGTCCCTGACGTCCCCGTCGTAAGTCGGGGAGCCACCTGCCGCAACTCGAGAAAATCCAGGAGGTTCTCCCCTCCAGGCGAGATGAGGCCCATTTCCAATGAGGTGTCTCGAGGCTAATTACATCTAATCTCTGGAACTTCCAAAGGGTCCTTCACACCCTTGCTGCAACTCAAGAAGTTCCCCGACATTCCCATCTCCACTCGAGAGGAAACACGAGGGTCCTGCCCACATCCAGAGTAGCCCCGTTTCATCCTCCTTAGCTAGAGATGAGGGATCCTTTCCCTGCTTTGGTCTCGGGGAAAGAACTTCCGCATTCCCCCGTCGCATCTCAGGTGGAGGCGCTCTCCACAGGAAGGGAGAGAGGAACTCCCATGGTCGTGCCACCATTTCAAGCGTCCCCAGATGTCTCAGTCCATTCCAGAGATTTGTTTTACAGAGTGCCTAAACTTTCATGCGAGGATCGCCTCACACCACGGTTGGCACGGGGGACAGCCCTCGTGGGAAAGCCTCGTGGGAAAGCCTCTAGGAAAAGCCTAGAGGAAAAGCCACAGATCCATTGATCCACGCGACGGGAAGCATGACACTGCTGCTACAGCTCGGGAGGAAGGGGCATGCGCATGCCCCCACTCGAGACAGGACTGATTCCCCTTGGA
>NW_017196954.1:0-8288 GCF_001704415.2 Capra hircus
GGGGGCATGCACGAGCGCTTTCTCCCGAGCTGTAGCAGCAGTGTCTCCTTCCCGGCGCGTGGGATCAAGGGATCGGTGGCTTTCCCTCGAGACTTTCCCACAGGGCTGTGACCTCGTGAAACCGTGGTGTGAGTCGATCCTCGCTTGAAAGTCGAGGCAGTACAGGGAAAACAGTTTCCTCTAGAATGGACTGAGACATCTGGGGACTCTAGGAATGGTGGCACGACCCTGGAGTTCCTCTCACCTTTCTGTAGAGAGCGCCTCCTCTTGAGATTCGTCGGGAACACCGGGAATTCTTTCCCGAAGAAGTAGGGAAAGTATCCGTCATCTCGAGCTCCATGCGGAAACGGAGCTCCTCTGGATGTTTGATGACCCTCGTGCTTCCTCTCGAGTGGAGACGGGTATGTCGGGGAACTTCTTGTGTTTCAGCTAGGGTGTGAAGGACCCTTTGGAAGTTCCAGAGCTTAAGTGTGATTAGCCTCGAGACGCCTCAGCGGAAATGGGCCTCATCTCGCCTGGAGGGCAGAACCTCCTGAATTTTCTCGAGTTGTGGCAGGTGCTCTCAACTTACGACGGGGACCTCAGGGACCCGCTCTCGTGGCCTCAGGAAAGTCCAGTCCCCATGGGAGTTGCTAGGGGGCCTCTCGGGATTCCTCTCCCGTCGATGCCGGGGTCTAAGACCTTGTGTGGAGTCCGGGCCTGAACCTGAGGATTCCTCTCCAGTGCTGACAAGGAACTTCGGGTTCTACTGGAGTCTCCACAGGGGAGTCAGTCCTCGGCTCGAGATGGGGCATGCACAATCGCTTTCCTCCCGAGCTGTAGCAGCAGTGTCATGCTTCCTGTCACGTGAATCACGTTATCTGTGGCTTTCCCTCGAGGCTTTCCCACGAATTTGTTTTCCCTACACTGCCTCGAGTTTGACGCAGAGGATCTACTCCCACCACAATGGCACGAGGAACAGCCCTGTGGGAAAGCATCTTGGAAAGCCTCGTGGGAAAGCCTCGAGAAAAAAGCCACAGATCCCTTGATCCACGGACGGGAAGCATGACACTGCTGTTACAGCTCGGGAGGAAAGCACACGTGAATAGCCCCCACTAAAGAAGAGGACTGATTCCCTTGGGGAGACTCCAGAAGTACCCCAGGATCCATGTCAGCACTGGGAGAAGAATCCTCAGGTTCAGGCCGGACTCCACACAAGGTTTTAGGCCCGGCATCGACGGGAGAGTAAACCCGAGAGGCCCCCTAGCAACTCGCACGGTGTCTGGCCTTTCCTGAAGGCACCAGAGCGGGTCCCTGAGGTCCCGGTCGTAGGTCGATAACAACTGCCGCGTCTCGAGAAAATCAAGGAGGTCCTCCCCTCCAGGAGAGATGAGGCCCATTCCCACTGAGGCGTCTTTGAGGCTAATCACACCTAAACTCTGAACTTCCAAAGGGTCCTTCACATCCTTGTTGCAACTCAAAAATTTCCCCGACATACCCGTCTCCACCCGAGAGGAAGCACGAGGGTCCCGCCCACATCCAAAGGAGCCCCGTTTCCACCACTTAGCTCGAGATGACGGATCGTTTCCCTGCTTGGTCTGTAAAGAATTTCCTGCGTTCCCAGCGCATCTCAAGATGAGACGCTCTCTACAGGAAAGGCGAGAGGAACTCCACGGTCGGGCCAACATTCCAAGAGTCCCCCAGATGTCTCAGTCCATTCCAGGGAAACCTGTATTAACTGCACTGCCTCGACTTTCACGCGAGGATCGACACACTCCACGGTGGCACGTGGGATAGCCCTGTGGGAAAGCCTCGTGGGAAAGCCTCGTGGGAAAGCCTCGAGGGAAAGCCACAGATCCCTTGATCCACGCGAAGGGAAGCGTGACACTGCTGCTACAGCTCGGGAGGAAAAGCGCACGTGCATGCCCCCACTCGAGACGAGGCTGACTCCCCTGGGGAGACTCCAGAAATACCCCAAAATCCATGTCAGCACTGGAGAGGAATCCTCAGGTTCCGGCACCGGCTCCACACAAGATCTTAAGCCCCGGCATCGACGGGAGAGGAATCCCGAGAGGCCCCCGAGCAACTCGCATGGGGACTGGCCTTTCCTGAGGCCACCAGAGCGGGTCCCTGAGGTCCCCATCGTAAGTCGAGAGCACCTGCCGCAACTCGAGAAAATCCAGGAGGTTCTCCCCTCCAGGCGAGATGAGGTCCATTTCCGCTGAGGCGTCTCCAGGCAAATCACACCTAACATCTGGAACTGCCAAAGGGTCCTTCACACCCTTGCTGCAACTCAAGAAGTTCCCCGACATACCCGTCTCCACTCGAGAGGAAGCACGACGGTCCCGCCCACATCCAGAGGAGCCCCGTTTCCGCCTCCTAGCTCGAGAGGAGGGATCCTTTCTCTGCGTGGTCGGGAAAGAATTCCCGGCGTTCCCGTCGCATCTCAAGAGGAGGCGCTGTCCACAGGAAAGGCCAGAGGAACTCCAGGGTCGTGCCCCATTCCCAGAGTCCCCCAGATGTCTCAGGTCCATTCCAGGCAAACCTGTTTTCCCTGCACTGCATCGACTTTCAAGCCGAGGATCGAAACACACCACGGTGGCACGTGGGACAGCCCTGTGGGAAAACCTCGTGGGAAAGCCTCGGTGGAAAGCCTCGAGGGAAAGCCACAGATCCCTTGATCCACGCGATGGGAAGCGTGACACTGCTGCTACAGCTCGAGAGGAAAGCGCACGTGCATGGCCCCACTCGAGACGAGAACTGACTCCCCTGGGGAGACTCCAGAACTACCCCAAGATCCATGTCAGCACTGGAGAGGAATCCTCAGGTTCCGGCACCATCTCCACACAAGGTCTTAAGCCCCGGCATCGTCGGGAAAGGAATCCCGAGAGGACCCCGAGCAACTCACATGGGACTGGCCTTTCCTGAGGTCAGGAGAATGGGTCCCTGAGGTCCCCGTCGTAAGTCGAGAGCACCTGTCGCAACTCGAGAAAATCCAGGAAGTTCTCCCCTCCAGGCGAGATGAGGCCCATTTCCGCAGAGGCGTCTCGAGGCTAATCACACCTAACATCTGTAACTTCCAAAGGGTCCTTCACACCCTTACTGCAACTCAAGAAGTTCCCCGACAAACCGGTCTCCACTCGAGAGGAAGCACGAGAGTCCCTCCCACATCCAGAGGAGCCCCGTTTTCCGTCTCCTAGCTCGAAGGAGGGATCCTTTCCCTGCGTGGTCGGGAAAGAATTCCCGGCGTTCCCGTCGCATCTCAAGAGGAGGCGCTCTCCACAGGGAAAGGCCAGAGGAACTCCAGGGTCGTGTCACCATTCCCAGAGTCCCCCAGAAGTCTCAGTCCATTCCAGGAAACCTGTTTTCCCTGCACTGCCTCGAGTTCCAAGTCGAGGATCGACTCACACCAAGGTGGCACGTGGGACAGCCCTGTGGGAAAGCCTCGAAGGAAAACCTAGTGGGAAAGACTCGAGGGAAAGCCCCAGATCCCTTGATCCACGCGAAGGGAAGCGCGACACTGCTGTTACAGCTCGGGAGGAAAGCGCATTGGCATGCGCCCACTCGAGACGAGGACTGACTCCCCTGGGGAGACTCCAGAAGTACCCCAAGATGCATGTCAGCACTGGAGAGGAATCCTCAGGTTCCGGCACAGACTCCACACAAGGTCTTAGGCCCCGGTATCGACGGGAGAGGAATCCCGAGAGGCCCCCGAGCAACTCGCATGGGGACTGGCCTTTCCTGAGGCCACCAGAGCGGGTCCCTGAGGTCCCCATCATAAGTCGAGAGCACCTGCCGCAACTCGAGAAAATCCAAGAGGCTGTCCCCACCAGGCGAGATGTGGCCCATTTCCACTGAGGCGTCTCGAGGCTAATCACACCAAACCTCTGGAACTTCCAAAGGGTCCCTCACACCCTTGCTGCAACTTAAGAGGTTCCCCGACATACCCGTCTCCACTCGAGAGGAAGCACGAGAGTCCCGCGCACATCCAGAGGAGCCCCGTTTCCGCCTCCTAACTGAAGAGGAGGGATCCTTTCCCTGTGTGGTCGGGGAAGAATACCCGGCTTTCCCGTCGCATCTCAAGAGGAGGCGCTCTCCACAGGAAAGGCGAGAGGAACTCCTGGGTCGGGCCACTATTCCCAGAGTCCCCCAGATGTCTCAGTCCATTTAAGGGAAACCTGTTTTCCCTGCACTGCCTCGACGTTGAAGCCGAAATCGACTCACACCACGGTGGCACGTGGGACATCCCTGTGGGAAAGCCCCGTGGGAAAGCCTCGTGGGAATGCCTCGAGGGAAAGCCACAGATCCCTTGATCCAGGCGAAGGGAAGCATGACACTGCTGCTACAGATCGGGAGGAAAGCGCATGTGCATGCCCCCACTCGAGACGAGGACTGACTCCCCTGGGGAGACTCCAGAAGTACCCCAAGAAGCATGTCAGCACTGATGAGGAATCCTCAGATTCCGGCACCGACTCCACACAAGATCTTAGGCCCCGGCATCGACGGGAGAGGAATCCCGAGAGGCCCCCGAGGAACTCGCATGGGGACTGGCCTTTTCTGAGGCCACCAGAGCGGGTCCCTGAGGTCCCCGTCGTAAGTCGAGAGCACCTGTCGCAACTCGAGAAAATCCAGGAGGTTCTCCCGTCCAGGCGAGATGAGGCCCATTTCCGCTGAGGCGTCTCCAGGCAAATCACACCTAACATCTGGAACTGCCAAAGGGTCCTTTCTAAACCTTGCTGCAACTCAAGAAGTTCCCCGACATACCCGTCTCCAGTCGAGAGGAAGCACGATGGTCCCGCCCACATCCAGAGGAGCCTCGTTTCCGCCTCCTAGCTCGAGAGGAGGGTTCCTTTCCCTGCGTGGTCGGGAAAGAATTCCCCGGCGTTCCCGTCGCATCTCAAGATGGAGGCGGTCTCCACAGGAAAGGCCAGAGGAACTCCAGGGTCGTGCCACCATTCCCAGAGTCCCCCAGATGTCTCAGTCCATTCCAGGCAAACCTGTTTTCCCTGCACTGCCTCGACTTTCAAGCCGAGGATCTACACACACCACGGTGGCACGTGGGGACAGCCCTGTGGGGAAACCCTCGTGGGGAAAGCCTCGTGGGAAAGCCTCGAGGGAAAGCCACAGATCCGTTCATCCACGCGAATGGAAGCGCGACACTGCTGCTACAGCTCGGGAGGAAAGCGCAAGTGCATGACCCCACTCGAGACGAGGACTGACTCCACTGGGGAGACTCCAGAAGTACCCCAAGATCCATGTCAGCACTGGAGAGGAATCCTCAGGTTCCGGCACCCACTCCACACAAGATCTTAGGCCCCGGCATCGACGGGAGAGGAATCCCGAGAGGCCCGCGAGCTACTCCCGTGGGGACTGGCCTTTCCTGAGGCCACCAGAGCGGGTCCCTGAGGTCCCCGTCGTAAGTCGAGAGCACCTGCCGCAACTCGAGAATATCCAGGAGGTTCTCCCCTCCAGGCGAGATGAGGCCCATTTCCGCTGAGGCATCTCGAGGCTAATCACACCTAACCTCTGGAACTTCCAAAGGGTCCTTCACACCCTTGCTGCAACTCAAGAAGTTACCCGACTACGCGTCTCCACTCGAGAAGAAGCACGAGAGTCCCACCCACATCCACAGTAGCCCCATTTCCGCCTCCTAGCTGGAGAGGAGGGATCCTTTCCCTGCGTGTTCGGTCAAGAATTCACAGCGTTTCCGTCCCATCTCAAGAGGAGGCGCTCTCCACAGGATAGGCGAGAGGAACTCCCGGGTCGTGTCACCATTCCCAGAGTCCCCCAGAAATCTCAGTCCATTCCAGGGAAACCTGTTTTCCCTGCACTGCCTCGAGTTTCAAGTCGAGGATCGACTCACACCACGGTGGCCCGTGGGACAGCCCTGTGGGAAAGCCTCGTGGGAAAGCCTCCTGGGAAAGCCTCGTGGGAAAGCCTCTAGGGAAAGCCACAGATCCCTTGATCCACGCGAATGGAAGCGCCACCCTGCTGCTACAGCTCGGGAGGAAAGCGCACGTTCATGCCCCCACTCGAGACGAGGACTGACTCCACTGGGGAGACTCCAGAAGTACCCCAAGATCCATGTCAGCACTGGAGAGTAATCAAGTTCCGGCACCCTCTCCACACAAAATCTTAGGCCCCGGCATCGACGGGAGAGGAATCCCGAGAGGCCCCGAGCAACTCGCATGGGGACTGGCCTTTCCTGAGGCCACAGAGCGCGTCCCTGAGGTCCCCGTCTTAAGTCGAGAGCACCTGCCGCAACACCGAGAAAATCCAGGAGGTTTCCCCCTCCAGGCGAGATGAAGCCCATTTCCGCTGAGGCGGCTCGAGGCTAGTCACACCTAAACTTTGGAACTTCCAAAGGGTCCTTCACACCCTTGCTGCAACTCAAGAAGTTCCCCGACATTCCCGTCTCCACTCGAGAGGAAGGACGACAGTCCCGCCCTCATTCAGAGGAGCCCCGTTTCCGCCTCCGAGCTCGAGAGGAGGGATCCTTTCCCTGCGTGGTTGGGAAAGAATTCCCGGCGTTCCCGTCGCATCTCAGAGGAGGCGCTCTCCACAGGAAAGGCGAGAGAAAATCCAGGGTCGTGCCACATTCCCAGAGTCCCCAGGATGTCTCAGTCCATTCCAGGGAAACCTGCATTCCCTGCACTGCCTCGACTTTCAAGCGAAGATCGACTCACACAACGGTGGCACGTGGGACAGCCCTGTGGGAAAGCCTCTTTGGAAAGCCTCGAGGGAAAGCCACAGATCCCTTGATCCACGCGAAGGGAAGCGTGACACTGCTGCTACAGCTCGAGAGGAAAGCGCATGTGCATGCCCCCACTCGAGACGAGGACTGACTCCACAGGGGAAACTACAGAAGAACCCCAAGATCCATGTCAGCACTGGAGAGGAATGCTAAGTTTCCGACACCGACTCCACACAAGATCTTAGGCCCCGGCATAGACGGGAGAGGAATCCCGAGAGGCCCCGAGCAACTCGCATGGGTACTGGCCTTTCCTGGAGGCCACTAGAGCGGGTCCCTGAGGTCTCCGTCGTAAGTCGAGAGCAACCTGCCGCCAACTCGAGGAAAAATCCAGGAGGTTCTCCCCTCCAGGCGAGATGAGGCCCACTTCCGCTGAGGGGTCTCCGAGGCTAATCACACCTAACCTCTGGAACTTCCAAAGGGTCCTTCACACCCTTGCTGCAACTCAAGAAGTTCCCCGACATATCCGTATCCACTCGAGAGGAAGCACGAGAGTCCCGCCCCACATCCAGAGGAGCCCCATTTCCGCTCCTTGCTCGAGAGGAGGGATACTTTCCCTGCGTGGTCGGGAAAGAATTCCCGGCGTTCCCGTCGCATCTCAAGAGGAGGCGCTCTCCACAGGAAAGGGAGAGGAACTCCAGGGTCCTACCACATTCCCAGAGTCCACCAGATGTCTCCAGTCCATTCCAGGGAAACCTGTTTTCCCAGCACTGCCTCCACTTTCAATCCGAGGATCGACTCACACCACGGTGGCACGTGGGACAGCTCTGTGGGAAAGCCTCGTTGGAAAGCCTCGTGGGAAAGCCTCGAGGGAAAGCCGCAGGTCCCTTGATCCACGAGAAGGGAGGTGCGACCCTGCTGCTACAGCTCTGAAGGAAAGCCTACATGCATTCCCCACTCGAGACGAGGACTGACTCCCCTGGGGAGACTCCAGAAGTACCCCAAGATCCATGTCAGCACTGGAGAGGAATCCTCAGGTTCCGACACCGACTCCACACAAGATCTTAGGCCCCGGCATAGAAGGGAGAGGAATCCCGAGAGGTCCCCGAGCAACTCGCATGGGCACTGGCCTTTCCTGAGGCCAACAGAGGGTCCCTGAGGTCCCCGTCGTAAGTCGAGAGCACCTGCTGCAACTCGGAAAAATTCAGGAGGTTCTCCCCTTCAGGCGAGATGAGGCCCATTTCCGCTGAGGCGTCTCGAGGATAATCACACCTAACCTCTGGAACTTCCAAAAGGTTCTTCACACCCTTGCTGCAACCGTGTGAGTCGAGATTCTCGGCTTGAAGTGCGACGCAGTGAATGGAGACAGTTTCCCTAATAACATAGATATCTGGGGATCCCGCATAATGGTGTGCACGACCCTGGAGTCTACTCGCTTTCTGTGGAGAGCGCCTTCTCTGAGAGCGCTGAAGCCGCGGAGATTCGTTTCCGACCCACGCAGGCCAAAGGATCCTCATCCAAGGCGTTAGGGAGCGGAGACGGGGCTTTCTCTCGTGATGTGGCGTACTCTCCTGTTCTCTTTAAAAATGGAGGGACTGGTATGTCGGAACTTCTTGAC